>NC_136513.1:98895347-99100347 GCF_053919585.1 Euprymna scolopes
ACCTCTGAATCAATGTTAAATTTGTAAATGAGATTTATAACCATTCTGTGGTCCCTCTCAGTCTTACATTGTAAATAAACAATTTCTAATAAAATCATCTTATTTTTTTTATTATCAAAAAAAAAAAAAAAAAAGAATACGCTTAGATTAAGTAATTAGACTATTTTTTTTCGATTCCGATACCTCAGAAAATTCCGATTTTTCCGATTCCCAATTTCGATTGTGATTAATCGGCCCAACATAATATATATATTTTAATAATATATATATATATGTGTGTGTGTGTGTGTGTGTGTGTATGTGTGTGTGTGTGTGTATGTATGTATGTATGTATGTATGTATGTATGCGCGCGTATGTGTGTGAGTAAGAAATGATTGATGGCAGTTACAAGTTAAATAAAATTTCTTCGATCGTCAAAGCAATAAAGAAAATATTAAAAAAATCATTAGGCCATATATTTGAAATCCTTCTCTCTCTCTCTCTCTCTGTCTCTCTCTCTGTCTCTCTCTCTATCTCTCTCTCGATATATATATATATATATATATATATATATATATATATATATACATATATATATATATATATATATGTATATATATATATATAACTTTGGATGGGGGCTATAGAACTTAATATAATTATTCATGTAATAAGTTGTTGCCTTTGTTTTATGATTATGTTTGTGTTTATTATAAACGAGCTTAAAATGCCTCGCTTGTAAAATTGTTTAGGTTTTGATGGAAAAAGAGAATTTCTTCTACCGAATGATTAGACGTTATTTATTCAATTCAATTCGTGCTGATTTGTTTCAGTTCATGCAAAAAAAAAAAAAAAAAAAAAAAAAACACGACGAGGAAAAGTAAAAAAATAAAGAAATAGTGATTGAATAAAAAAAAACAGCTGTTGCAAGTTATTACAATTTTATTATTCCAAATTAAAGTCACGATTCTTTCTGAATTCTTGAATAATTGAATGAGATCCTCGGCTGAATTTCATTTATTAAATACTTGATCAATAATCATATTTATATATTATATGATTTGTTTACATTTTAACCCCAAACAAGACACAGTGACACTTTTATACAGGGACATAGGTTGGAGAGATATTATGAAGGAAGTTGACCAGTAAGATCTCTGTTCATATTACACTTGAACTACTGCATGTCAGTACACTTGAGGAAGCAGGAATGCGGAAGGGAATTCTAGAATCTAGCAGTTCTGGTGAAAAAACTATTAGAGTGAAATAATTTCTTATATCTAGGGATCTCTACTGTGTAGGGGACTTTGTGTCTTGTCGGTGTAAAGTAAGGGTAAGTAAAACGTGTTCTTTTCTCATACAAAATTCATAAAATTAGGCCTTAATTTATCTCCTAATTTTATGAATTTCCTTGTTTTATTCTAGCCCAATATTAATTAAAGGAGAATAAACAACGGCAGGAATCATGGCATGGGGATCACAGATGAATTAAATTGCAAAAAGACAAAAAGAAAACATAATTTGCAATAGTAATTGTCTGTATTTTTGAGATGAGTTGTTTTCATTGATTGAGATTGTCGGACTGACTTCCTCATCTTGGTTGTTATTGCCGGCCGAAACGTTGTGACAATAACAACCAAGATGAGGAAGTCAGTCCGACAATCTCAATCAATAATTTGCAATGTTATTAATAACATGTATAAACTCTTGTAAAAGAAGATCAAGTTTCTGGTCACTATATACATGTATGAATTAGGTGACCTTAGCAACAGCTTGTGTCTTTCCTCATAATAGTATAATAGAATTCTATGTCTTTTTCCAGCACTTTGACCAGGTTACAATTAAGGTGTTGCCTGCTCGTGAAATAGGAGTAAATATCATATTTTAATTTACGCAGATGCTGTATTTATAATTACAAGGCACATGTTCTATTTTTCTTTAAAGTAAACCCATTATAGAGCGGTGATTTGATTTAAAATGTTAAATTTATGATTTTGGGGACATTAGTTAAAATTATATTGACAAATTTAGTACACTAGCGTAATTTGTTATAATCTGAGCTCAGTTTCCACGCATATTAGCAGTTTACAAATAAGCTGATGTTTATGTATACATAAATATTTGAGCATGCACTACATATTTACGACAAATGACATAGGTAAACGTTGCACAGTGAAATAGCACTTTTAAAAATGTCCGATGAAAATATGGCACAAGTGGATGAATAGACAAAAAAAAAAAAGAGAATAAAGATAACAAATATCAAAATGTGACAAGTTTATACGAAATAAACACACCGTTTCGGTCAGAGCTATTTCTCATCTTCTTCGTGCGTATTTTGACAAAATTATCAATATAAGAATGGTATTTTGAATAATCAAAGTATTAAAAAGTACAAACATGAGAATGGTAGCCCGAATTATACAAATATTAGAAATTATTAAAATGAGAACGGTTGTCTGAATTATCCAAATATTGTAAATTATCACTATGAGAGCTGTTATGTAAATAATCCAAATATCATAAATCATCAATATGAGAAAGGTTGTCTGATTAATCAAAAAATTAAAGATTATCAAATATGAGACCAGTAGTCTCAATAATCCAAACATTATAAGTTATCAATATGAAAACGGTTTTCTGATAATAAAAAAAAAATCAATATGGGAAACGTAGTGGCTATAATCCACTTATTATAAATAATCAATATGATAATGGCTGTATGAATTATCCAAATGTAATAAATTATTAATATCAGAACAGTAGTTTGCATTATTAAAAAATATAAATTCTATGCTAAAAACATAAAATAAACAAAGATCTGTTGAATGAGACATTTAAAAAAAATTTTTTTTCATAATACAGAATGTCACAATAAAAGTCTTGTGTCTTTCTCGACCGTAAATAAAGACGAACTCGTTTAACTCTTAGGTTAGTTGCTGCGTAGTCTAAAGTTTTTGTTTGCAAATTTGCTTTCTTTAAAGGAAGCACTTAAATATGACAGAAATTAAGCAAACAAAAATAAAGAATAAAAAAAACGAACGATGAATTATAAATCTATTTTATAATACACGAAAATACTTAAATTATAGAAAGAATTATATCAACATTTAAGAATAAAACTTAAAACCTATTTTTACTTGTATCTTATTTCATTATGGTTGTCCCTTAAATATATCAAATAAAATCTACAAAACTAATATTATTCGGGTTGCCGTAATAAATATGTTGCTGTAAAGAACCAGGAACCACTGTTCTAATTCCTTCCTTTGTAACATTATTTTCTATTTATTGATTTTTGCCATTTCTTCTTTATGTCGTGTTACTATTGGACCGCGTCCTTTTACACAGACTATTTTTAGATTAATATTTATTATTGTACACGTCTCAATACACAACCTAGCAAGGAAAGAGAGCATTACCTTTCCATACGATCCAGTTTTACGCTCCTATTCTCCAGAATAAGATTTATGCTAGCAAACAACCGAAAACGCACATTATTAAATCAACGAGTGGCCACCTCGAATTGATAAAAAATTCAAGACTTCAATAAGTTAGGTTATCTTTTACTTACAGTTGTTTTTAATAAAATGTGCCAGCTATCATTCTAATCTAATTCGTTTGATTATTATTTATTTCAGTACCCTCTCTTCCTCCCCTTCTCTACCACTCTCTCTCTCTCTCTCTCTCTCTCTCGCTCTCGTCCTCTCTTTTTCTCTAAATAAATCGTATAAAGTTAAAGATTCCATATCTTCCATATTATTAATGGAACTCCTGTGAGAACGGACTGGTTTAAATAGAGACGGATGCGTTTGTAGAGACGAGGTCTTTTTTTTTTAAACTTTAAATTGTTTAGTTGTCCTATTCATCAATTTACCGTCTGAAAATTTCTCTAGCACAATATACTGATTTTTATTATATTACTCATATGTTACTAGCGGGACCTGTGGAAATTCCAAAGGGGACTCATCCATATGTAATATCTTGATGTTGGCATTCTGTAGATGTTCAGCGTAAATTGAGACGCGTTGGTAGTATTGTACCTATTTACAGTGCCTCCCCACGGGGCAGAGTTACACACCAGGGTAGATTTTTAACGTGGAAAAAAATATTTAAAAAAAATTGTCTCAGTCGTGAAGGACTGCTCCTCCACCGAAAGAGAACACGAAATTGAAGTGTACTGTAGCAATGAAGCAAGAACAGATACTACACGTTCTCCTATTTATATAAAGATGATAATAATTTTGTTTTTAATTTATTTTTTAATGCTAGTTATCCTTTAAGATTAATGATTCCGTTTGCTTTATGGGCCGATCCCTTTATAAAAAATGGGATACTTGTTCCATCTTAGAACAATCTTCGCTTTAAAAAATTTTTATCGATGAGTAACGCTCACCTAGATTAATACATTTATACAATGGGAAATAATTCTCAATTCCTTTTTAAAAAAATAACGCTTTTCCTCAACGAGAGTTATTTCCCTTGTTAAAGATGAATTAGTGGGATATTGTAAATATTCTTTCCTCGCTGAAATGAGCAGAATTATGGCTGGACTGGGGAAATTTTAATTTTTGTTCATCTCTGATTGCTAGTTTTACTGGAGCTTGATTTAGACCTAATTAAAAATGTTTTTTGGATTATAAATAAAAATGACTAACGCATTTCTTCGTAAATAGTTTTATTCAAGGGAAGTAACTTGACAATATAAATGTACAGAATTATCTCCCTTATAAGGTTGTGAAAACTATTCTGTCACCCTGTAAAACATTACAAAAGAAACCGATTTAACTACAACAACTACCAATGGTTTCCTTTTCTGTGTCTATATACCTAAAACGTAACAAAATGTCTATAGATAACGTTCCCAGAACTTCCTGCTTGTGAAAAACGATATCACGGAACTGATTTAAGGTTGCCTACGACACTATTATTTAAGGTCAAATGAAAATTAATTTTGTGGATCGTCTTGAATAATCAATTCTGCTTAGTTTACAAACGTCTTTAATTTATATTTCATATATGTATACTTTCCTTTAATATGGTCATTTTGTTTAGCATAAATATCAACTGATTGTTCAGGTAAAAAGAAAGTTTTAAAAAGTTAAATATTAACTTATATGCCTGTTGTTTCCGTTAGAGACAATGTGGGATTTTAAAGTTGGACAAATAAATTTCCGACGGGAGTAACAGTCGATTAGGACAAAAGTAAAATATTATCTCAGTCTAGAAAGATGTCGTGCACTGATCTAGGATAGTAAGATTAAGTCTAATAACAGAACAAATACTAAACTGTTGTATTAGTCCACGGTAGTCGTTGATATATCCAAGGCCGATGACAATGTCTTGCATGAAGAACTTCTCACAGAAATAAAATTCTATGGTATTTCTGGACGAATACTCAATATAATACGATTCTTACTCGACAAGAGAAAATCCAGGTTGTCCTCTATGACCGGACGTATAAACAACCTGATATTTATACAGGTGTGCATCAGGGGTCGGGCCTTGGAGCTTTTCTTTTCCCTGGTGGTTGTTCTGGAGGAATATTCAAAATAATCAATCTTTTCTAGACAAGAGAAAAATACTCGACTGTCGTACGTATAAATAACATAGTATTAATACAGGAGAAAAGCAAACGTCTATCTCGTACCATTTATTATTCCTGATACTTGTATATTACTTCTCTGATAAAATTCTTTCTCAGATTTGTATATTTGCAGATGCCACACTTTAAAACTCGTTAGTGTTACATTCACACAAGAAATTGAAAAAAAATACATTGACGATATTAATAGGGCTGCTGCACGCAAAGTGAACAAAAGGAGTACTAACACCAGGTGTACTAACACCAGGAGTACTAACAAACTAAATGTTTAAAAAGCTATAGTTTGCCCATGTATGAAGTGTTGTTTCCAGATTTGAGCCGCTGAATCTACAATTAGTCTCTACTCTTAGATAGAATTAAAAAAAAGGGTATCAAGTAAAAACACATTTGAAATATACAAAAGAGATAGAAACATGAATTACAAGACAAGACACCTATTTTTTTTATCGTAAATTTATTTCGTCTTTAATATGTTGCAGCTGTTTCATCATATGCGGGAGAAATAAACGAGACACACAGAAAAAAGTGAGAGTAGACTATTAATAAATATATAAAGAGACATTGTGTGTGTCAGAGAGAGGGAGAGAGAGATAGGGAGAGAGATACACAGGAAGAGATAGGGGAGAGAGATAAACAGAGACAGAGAAAGAGAGAGACAGAGTTGGTAGAGATAGTGCGTGATAGAGAAGACTTGTTTAATACTAGAGTGACAAGTATATCGTATTTCAAAAGAGAAAGAGAGAAAGAAGAAGCATATGAGAGCGATTGAAAGTGAGCGAGAGAAAAAAATGTAAAGAGAATAAGATAAATAGATTAAGTAAAAAAAGGCGAGAAGAATTTCAGATAGAGAAAGAGGGGTGCTGATCGATAGAGAATGATATATCCGGTCGATCAATTAATCACTCTCTGCTTTAACTTAGGCATTTTAAACGCGTTTATTTTTTTAATTTTCGTGGTAATAAATGCTGGCTCAGACGTAACTTCCAATGATCTTCGTTCGCAAGTATCTAACGCAGCCGATCCGACCCAAGTGCAATTTCCTTCATATTTCTTCTTGTAGGAATGTTGCCATTTGCAAAACATTGGGCGGGTATATTTTTCGATTTGGTCCTGACAAAAGAAAAAAAAAACAAAGGAAAAAATAGAATGCATTATAACATTTAATAAGAGAATATTTTTCCGTTGTTTTGCCTCTTGATGATATATTTGACAGTTTAAAACAGTAAATCAATTGAGAACCGCATCACTTTATCTAAACACATAGAAGATATTAACAGATATATACTCGAGAGTCTAAATAATGAAAAGAGTATCCCCTTGCCCTAATTATAAGATATTAGTTTTTATCTTAAATTTGAAGTCATAGTTAGATTGTCTACTTTATGTAATAAATAACCAAAAGTCTTAACGATTCATTTATTTAACGAGATTATTGCATTGGGATTGAGTTTCATTCCCGTTACTATTTTTTGGTCGCTTTCAAGTTGAGGGTTAACGAATGAAGCAAAAGGTGTCTTCGTGGATGAGTTCGGATCTCATGATCGGCGGGATTTTTTACCCCTACACTGATGATTACGTAAGCATGAAACATTAGTATCTGTAGTTATAAATAGTTATTATATATATATATATATATATATATATATATATATATATATATATATATATATATATATATATATATAGATAACTCCCCATATTTGGATACCAAATTGGTTAAAAGGGAAAATTATTCCCAACTCGCATTTAGGTAAAAATGCACTTTCGTAAATAATTGAATTCATTCAAAACATATCGCTAAAACCAAAACAAAACAACATATAGTCATCCACATATCGTACTATTTCCCTCTTTCACAGTTCATCAGTGCCGCTAGACAGGCAACTACCTCAAGCCATGATTGAAACCCGACCGTCTGAACGACAGTCAAGGCTCCTAACCATTACGATATTGGAGGCTGCTGAGCGAGTAGGGAATATCTGTGCCTGTGTGTGCGTGTACGTGCGTTACAAGGACTTTACTGTAGATTTCTCAAGCTTTGGATTTTTGCCTCCTTCGCGTTCGGTTTTCAAATTTTTTCTTACCTCATATTATATGCTTTTTTTTTTTTTTACTTTACTCTTCCATTTTTAGTTTTTTTAAAAAACCTTTTTACCTTTCTTCTTTCACGTGTTCTTCTTTTGTTATTGTCTATTCATCCAATCATGTCCATTGTATCTTAGTTATCTATATTTTCATTTTATTATTACTTATTTCACACTACAATTATTTTGTTATTATTTCCATTCTATTCACGTAAACATAACTCCTTTCTTCTTGTTATATTTTAACATTTTATTATTGCTTTATAAAAAGTTTAATATATACGTCCTTCATTTTAAATCTAAATGTTCTTTTATTTATAACTAATGGGGTGTACACGGCGTGGCCCGGGTCTTTGGAGGTGTGAGTGGTTTTGGGTAACTCAAAAGACCCGGGTGTTTCTGTAGGGGGGGGGGTTAAAATAAAAAAAAAGTTTTGGTAGGTACAGTGATGATCATATTTATTGGCACGGTAAAATAAAAGTTAAATTTTGTCTAATAAATTCTAAAAAAAGGGATTAAATTAAAGAAAATAACAAAGTATATTATGTATTTTTAACTGGCCTTTCCGATGCAGCAATCGGATTTTAGAAAAAATAAATAACAAAGAAACAACAAACATAATTGCAAAAAACCCTTGTTCAAAATTATTGGCACGATTTATTTAATAATCAATTGTATAGCCTTTGGCCTTGATTACCTTCCTCAGTCGCTTTTCATAGTTTACAACCAAGTTGTTGCACTCTTCAGTAGTAATTTTAGCCCACTCTTCCTGACAATAATCCTCCAATTGAATAAGATTCTTAGGCTTCCTTTGCATTACCCTCAATTTTAATGTTCTCCATAAATTTTCAATTGGATTAAGGTCTGGGCTTTGTGATGGCCACTCCAAAACATTAATATGATTGCCCTCAAGCCATTTCTTAGTCAGTTTAGCCGAATGCTTTGGGTCATTATCTTGCATGAACCACTAACGACGACCAAGTGAGAGCTCTTTAGCAGAGTCTTTCAGGTTTTCATCCAATATTTTAACATAATCTTCCTTTTTCATGCTACCTGTGACCTTAACAAGTCGCCCTGGTCCAGAGGCAGCAAAGGATCCCCAAAACATCAAACTGCCTCCACCGTGCTTCACTGTGGGTATGGTGTTCTTAGGTAGGAAAGCTTCGCCAGATTTTCTGTAAATATAAGACACTTTATTATGCCCAAATAACTCTATTTTCGTTTCGTCAGTCCATAGAACACGTTTCCAGAATGCAACATCTTTATCAATATGACGTTTTGCAAAGGCTAGCCTTGCTTTCAGGTGCATAGGCTTCAATAAGGGAGTCTTTCTCGGACGACATGCTTTTAAACCAGCTCTCTTCAAAACTCTACCAACTGTATGTCGAGATACATTCACTCCAGAGGTGCTCTGTTCATCAACAATCTCCCCAACAGAGATCCTTGGGTTTTGTTTTACTTGTCGAACAATTTTCCGTTCATATCTTGGGGAAAGAATCCTTTTTCTCCCTCTACCCTCTAAACTCATAACGTGGCCTTGTGATTTGAACTTGTTAATTATGGCTCTAACAGTGGATTTGGGAAGGTGTAGCTTCTTTGAAATCTTATCATAGCCCTCCCCATTGGTATGGCATGCTACAACAAGCTTCCTGACGTCTTCGCTGTGTTCCTTAGTTTTAACCATGGCGATTGAAAATTATAATTTAGTCACTTATAATAGTTTAAATAAATCGCTATCTAAAAATTATCTGAAAAAAATATTCACTGAATTAGCGTTAAACAAGCATAATATGGCTATAAAAAAGTTCAGAAAGCACGTAAACCGGAAATTGATTGATATTATACTGATACTAAAAGAAAAACAAAGCCGTGCCAATAATTTTGAACAAGGGTTTTTTGCAATTATGTTTGTTGTTCCTTTGTTATTTATTTTTTCTAAAATCCGATTGCTGCATCGGAAAGGCCAGTTAAAAATGCATAATATACTTTGTTATTTTCTTTAATTTAATCCCTTTTTTTAGAATTTATTAGACAAAATTTAACTTTTATTTTACCGTGCCAATAAATATGATCATCACTGTAAGTATGCGAATCGAACCCGAACCCTTGAGGCAAAGTTGGAAATTAAAGTGCGAAAAAAAAGTGCGATGTTAACCACTGGGCAACCACGAAATACTAACGAAAACACGTTTGATTGTATTTAATTATTTAGAATTGGCAGGTGAACGCTTTAATGACTTAATTAGTCAACTTTGTCTGCGGGGTAGTATTTTATTTACTGCGGGAATGCTTTTTTATTTTTATATCTCAAGATGTTTGGAGGGGGACCAAATCCCCATAACAAGGGGATTGTCCAAATTGAATAGCAATTGTCTGGTATGAGAAAATCTCCACATTGATCAAAGCTGATTGCTTTCGAATATTTCCGGCGATCGCGACCGGAAAAATACCGCCAGAATTAGTGTCGCTTTTATTATACGAAAAAGCCTAATCCACATGCGGCGAGCGAAAAATGTTGAATATTTATCTTTTGAAAGTCGAACAAATTAAATATACAGGCGACCTCCGTCGTTAACTCGTACATATTATTATTTATATGTGATATAAAAAGTTTTAAAAAGTTGTGAGCCGACCGCTTCTCGGAAAAAAAGCCTTTCTTGAACATACATAAAAAGCGAACATACATACACACATTTTCGCTTATATATATATCTATCTATCTATCTATCTATCTATATATATATATATATATATATATATATATATATATATATATATTTATATTTTGTAAAATGCTGGCCCGTCTTCTATTCGGAGGAGACGCATTTAGCTTCGAAATTCCAGTGCAAAACAGGTATTTTTTCTTATTTTCCTAATTTCTTTGATGATATATTAAAGATACACATCTTTATCATTTATCATATTTTGTTTTGCATATTTGATTGCTTCTCTTAACATGTTGAGTTTTTCCTATCTTGAAATGTTTGCCATGTTAAAGCTAAATTCTGTTTGTTTCATTTTAATACACACACACATACACACACACGTGTATGTGTGTGTGTAGGTGTGTGTGTGTGTGTGTGTGTGTGTGTGTGTGTGTGTGTGTGTGTGTGTGTGTGTGTGTGTGTGTGTGTGTGTGTGTAAGTTTAACTTCCTGACTTTAAGGGAGTAAGTATCCATGGTTCATACATAAGTTTAGTTACTTTTGATAAAAAATAATTTGTGTTTTATTTTATAAGTTTAGAAACTTTAATGAAGGCGAGTTCAGTTCAAATTAATATATTAGTTTACATATATTACTAAAGACGATAATTTGTATTATATCATATTACGGAAAATAATATCCAGAGTGGACTAATATATACACTTAGCAATTTCACTCAAACCATTAATTAGTGCCTGTGTTCATTTATTATTAACACGGGACAACGATTATCGATTAAATATATAGATTTGCATTATTTAAGACAATTATTAGAGGTATACAAATATTCAAGTTTCACTTTTTTCCAAAACGATTGAAATCTAATGTTAAGCACGCGCCATTCGTGATGAATGGTAAGAAACATATGAATACTGATTTCGTTTTGAGAATTAAATGCACTTTTGCTTTACAGGTGTTAAGCTTTTTGTCTTTCTAATTTTGCCATGCATAGCTTTTTTAGTAATATCACAGAACATGCATTGTGCTGTAGCTAATTTTCAAACACAATTTTTAATCTAGTCCATATAATCCGACGGTATTTACTCTCTCATAATAAAAAGTATGATGCACTATTCCGAAGTGAGATTGAAGCTTAGGAGCACTCTAACTTACAAATATTGACTGGACATCATTATTCATATTCCGGGGTAAGAGCGCCAATAAACTAATCCTTTCTCAAAACCCGAGGAAGTGGACATCTTAAAGCTCCACAAGGACGGTCATCATATCACAATCCTCAGGAAAATATGCGTTTTAAGAGATTGGCGAGACGTTGTTGATTTTAGTGCCGATGAACAAGACCTATGTGTGCGAATCAATCAGATACAGGTTACACTTTTTTACTATTCCTATGCTGTCACGCCACTCATGGTCCCCAATCCTCAAACCTACTAATACTACACAGTAAGATATATCTATCACATTTTACACCTGATATAAGCTTTAAATAGTTAAAATATTAATGAATATTGAAAACAACATGAACCCCGAACATATTATTTTGGAAAAAAAAAACTTTGGAGTTTGGTTTAAATCTTAATTTACTTTTAAGGTTAAAATGTTAAAATGATAAACATTTATTGATATGAAAACCAAGAACAACACATCGGTAAAATTTATTTCCAGGAACATGGCGCTGGTAAAAATGGCACAAATATAGAAATAGAAGAGCATAACACAAACGAAAAATATCAACGAAATTAATTTTTCAAAGTCTTGGATAAAAGGAAAACATTAGAATGTTTGTCAAATTAATAACAAAATCATACTAAAATTTTTAACACTCTTCCTCTAAACTCTGCTTCCTTTATAAATGTAATTCTACACTTTTAGCAGATGTTAGAATCAGACTCGATAATATATTCGGAATGGTGAACTTAGCACAGAATCGGTAATTTTGTCGGATTCTAGAAATATATTGGAAGCGTTTTATCACTAATATATAAATATATATATATATATATATATATATATATATATATATATATATATATATATATAGTCATCCACATACAGTACTGTTTCGCTAATGGCAGTTTGCATATCCCTCCCCAATATGCTCAACCGAAGTCAGAGAGCATATATATGTGTGTGTGTGTGTGTTTGTGTGTTTGCGTATTAGTGCACTGATTATATTAACCTATTTATGTGCATGTTTACACATTTATGTATAAATACGTTTTTAATACATGTCTATATAAGATTATATATGTGTTACCCTGTATCTATATATATATATATATATATATATATATATATATAGATATATATATATATATGATCATATTTCTATGTATATGTGCGCATAATTTAATGTATATGTATATTAAGTACATGTTCAGACATACGTGTATATACAATTACTTGGGTGGGGTTTCCTCGGAATGGGCTTAACCGATATTCATGAGAGACAGCCCATCTATGATCGCCATGTACCTTCATCGTCGGTCCACCGAAGCATTAGGATAGCATCTGGAGATAGTTCTCTGTTAAAAGGAAAATAGATGCTACGGGCACACATAGATTCTGAGTTTACGTTGGCCGTCCAGATACACGTTTCAGCTTACCCGTCCACAGTTTCGCTAACCCGGATATGAGGTTCGGAGCAAACGACGCTTTAGGTAGAACTATCTGCAAAACAGGTGTGTGACACCGACGTAAGATTTCGATATATATTTTACTAAATATATTATTTCTGTCTATTGGCGAATTTGTGAGAAGATGAGCGAGAGTCCGTCTATATTATCTTTAAACATCTGCATGTTTGTACTGTCATGGAATCTGATAGCGAAGTCAAAAACCTTACAGCCCAAAGGAATAAGCTATTTGAATAGTGACCTCTACATTGAAGAGGTGGATATTGCTGCTAAATGGGTTTATCGGGTGTATGGATGTCATGGGTGTACAAGTTGGTTGGTTGATTGGTTGTTTTATGGCATATCAACCCCTTTCAGGTTATTAAATTCCGAATCCAAAGCTTTTGAAGACACATTTTAATAGGATATATTTGTTGTTTTGAAGTCGGTTTCTATTTAACCCATAGTCGGGACCCTTACAGGTACTACCACTCCGGGTCAGAGTGGACCTGGGAGCAATGGCAATTAAAGGGTGGCTCCACACTCCCCAAAGCCCGCAAGCTGGGGCCTCACCACTGGATATAGTTTAAGGTCATATCCAGGACCGAGTGTAGAAGTGCAATAATTACGTCAGAACACACTCCATTAACATACTAGTAAAACAGCCACATGGATACAACATTACACCTCTTGGACAGAGGTTGGGTTTACTTGATAATGCCGAACCTATTAGATTCTTTCAAATGTGAAATATATGGCAGAACCGGCAAGTATCAAATTCGACAAGTATACAAATATGGTTTTTATCTGCTGCAATGGCTACCAACACCAACTGAAATATCTGGAAAAATTGTAAGATACAAGTTTTGTATGATAAAGAAATAAAACGATTTTTGTAATCTTCTTGTATTGTATAAACGTAAATTATATCCGTAGATACTCACAATACAATCACAACCGGTGAAGTAAAATTTACGCAAAGCTTTCATCTGAAATGACGTCATCCATCTTTTCGGCACAATTCCTTCACACATTTCAGCCTGGATATGTCCATTTTTACTTTGACCTGAAAAAATAGTATGAAATACTTAAAGCCGATCATGGCAATCAAACGCGAAATTCTGATTGGTCTTCAAAAAATCAAACGTTGCAGTTTTTATGCTCTTCTCTCGTTTCTTCTGTCATACAACTGCAACATATTAATACACGAAAATACTGTTTTATATGAAAACATACTTTATTAACATCAATATTACTCCCTTTTCTTTAACTATGAGTTTCTTCTTGTTATGTTCAAAAGGAATATAATGCCTATCTCTCGTATTGACCGGTTTCCCGCTTGCTATAAGTCGATCAATAAAAGCATATTTACAGATATTCTTGAATAGGGAAAGTAAATTAATTTATTACTTTTGCTACGATAACAATTTAGTCGTCTTCAAGTCTGATGTAAACAAATTCTTGATGAAATATCCCCTTAAGTAATCCAATTTA
The DNA here is from genome assembly GCF_053919585.1 of Euprymna scolopes. Classification (NCBI taxonomy): domain Eukaryota; kingdom Metazoa; phylum Mollusca; class Cephalopoda; order Sepiida; family Sepiolidae; genus Euprymna; species Euprymna scolopes. The sequence goes on from NC_136513.1 coordinate 98,909,791, forward strand.
CCAAATATTCACTACTAACGGTTACTACGATATTGTCCCATTGACTATACACTCATTAACCCTTATCTTCAAGTGGCCTCTGAGCCTTAATAACTGGTTACTCCGATGTAAAATAAGTGTATTTGGAGTTTATTTACGAACAGCTTGGAAGTTGGATTGAATTTCACAACCGTAGTTTACATTTAATGTTCATTTAATTTGAAAAGGTATTTTATTTTGGTATTTACCGAAAATGAGTAATTGACGCTCGGATAAGGAATCCAAAATCGAATGCGAATTCAATGCTATGAATCCGTCTCCCACGAGATTTATTTTGCTTACATCTCCCTGAAAAGAAGGAAATGCAGAAATTATATTACATTACATGAGACTAGAAAAGATTACAATTAAAGTAGCAGTTGGCTATCTACTAAAATGTATTATCGACCAGATGACCGTTAAAAATAAAACAGTGAAAATTGAAAAAAAAGAAGATCAGTATTCATTAAAATATATTATGGACTCACACATTTTTTAAAGTTAAAACGCATATTAAATGCAAAAAAATGGCCCAAATTACAATCAAAAGCAGAAAGCTCTCAATTAAAATACATTATTGCCTGACTGAATTGAAAACTTGATACGATCAGTTAAAACGTAAAACAACTCTATCTAAAATTATAAGCGCTTCACTATCAATTAAAATAGTATCAATCTTAAAGCTTAACCCACATTTTTACCGAGTCAATTTCGAATTAGACAAGTAGGTACCTCCAAGGCGCGTCACAGTTTTAACTCCTATATGTAACTGTCATTTAATTTAATAGTATCATCCTAACTTTATTACCATTTAAAAAACTTTCAAATAAACTGCTAATATTAAAAAAAAAATTACAGCATGCGAGAAAAAATCGTGTTTACGTAATCGACGCTTAATAACAACGTTCCTATGTAGTAACTTTTTTTAAGCCGTAGACGCATGTATGTTTTAAAAATCTAGCCAAAATCAACTAAAAATCATATTTTCCTGAAAATTTCAATATTTATTCAATATTAAATAAACCTACATATATGAAGTAGGTTTCTTCTAATATATTAGAGGGATTTTTAGGTGTTCTAATAACTCCCCATTTTTCCTGTAACGTGAACTAAAAAATATAAATGTAGGTCGATAAAAATTTCTACAATTTTAAAGCTAAAAAGATCAAATAATTAAAAACTAGTTAATCCGGGTGTTTTTACACTTACAGTTGTAAATATAATTGGACATAAAATCAATATTATTATGCTAGATAAAATAAAAAAAACAATTTTTCTTGATTTTTTTCTTCTTAGTAATATAATTATTTTAATTACAATAAAAAATAAAATTTTTAAAAAATAATTATTTCTAAAAAAGTTTTAAAGGATATTAATACAAATATTACGTGATTTGAAGTTTAAGCAGATTTTTTTTTTATAACAGGTTTTCAATAATAAAAAAATATATATATTCATAATATATAATTAATGACTCTTTAGATAATAAATATTACAAATGCAAAATCCGCTTAAAAATCCGTTTGGATTGGATTATTTAAAATGACAGTGGTAATTATGAAAATTTGCGCTATTTTTCCAAAAAAAAGTATTGAGACCTGTAAGCAATACTGTCTTTAGATACATGTATCTACAGAACAGGTTAAAATTAATTTTATCATCTGTGTAGTTAAATTTAAACTCCATTTGTTTTATAGAAGGTAAGTCTTACATTGTTTTTATCCATTTATTATTGTACAGTTTATTTTTTTCCATAGACATAACCACTTATCAAGGTCAAGGGGTCACTAGAAGATAAAGGTTTAAGAGTGTACAGTAGTCACTTGGACAATATAGTAATTGTCAGTAATGGAAATTCATTAAATTTGTTAACTTAAGGGGGACGGCTTATCAAGAACTTGTTTAAATTGGACTTGAAGACAACCACATTGTAGTCAGCTGGAAAGCATGAAAATGTACAGTCTATCTATTCATAAATTTCTGCATCAATAATCTTCCATAGACATTGCCTCAAACTATAGTACACAGAAAAAACATGATGTCACGAATTAATGTGTATAATGATGACGTTCTACACAACGGTTTGGATATACCTATAAACAAGTTTCACTGCAAATTTAAATAAAAAACAGTTCAGATAATTATTAATTAAATAAATTCTACACTGATTGTTCTTTCACTTAAAACGCTCAGCTATAAAATTGAAAACGTCCTCTCTTCAACAATTCATTCTAAAGTCAAAACGTCTGATTTCAGATGGCAAATTATTGTACAGTAATTAGGGATGACTATTTTTTTTCAATTAAAATATATCATTGAGTGATTGATTTTGAAACTAAAAGCATTCATCTTCTAATGTAAAACGGCAAGCAGTTAACGATGAACTACAGTGCATTATTGACTGAGTGAATTTAAAACGAAAATGAATAAAAAACCAATATCAAATTTACAACCAATCAAAATTGTAAAGAGAAAATGCAACATTACTCAACGTCTAATTAAAATTGCATAATTATAATGATATATTTAATTGACAGTGAGGAGTTTAATTAAAAAATGAACCGATAATGTATTTTAATTAATGTTAAATTACGTTGTTTTACATTTATAATGAACATTTTCATAGTAAAATTAAATCAATCAATAATATGTGTTAACTGATGGAATGTAAAAAATTAAATGTTCAGTTTAAATGCAAAACAACTCAATTAAAAATTACAAACCATTCAGTTAATTTAAGCGACATTCTCGTCCTATAGAAATTTAAAAGTGACAACTCAATATAGAATTACAAACGGCCAACTATATGTCTATCTATCTATCTATCTATCTATCTATCTATCTATCTATCTCCTCCCCCTTCTCTCTCTCTCTCTCTCTCTATATATATATATATATATATATATATATATATATATATATATATATACATACATATATATAATTATAAACACAAATGACTTGTAACGAGTGATGTAACCCACTTTTCGGTTTACGACATCCAGTTGCGCATGCGCGCCTAAACATCAACGTTAAGACAATTGGACAGAGTTATCCCCCTTACACTATTTATAACCATGTAACTAATGCGGCCCTTTATAAGTAGAGGGCGTGGTTAAAATCTTTTTTTTTTCTTCTTCCAATTTTTTAAAAATCGTCTGCTTACATTCTTATTACCGATTTTCCAGTATATGATTAACCTTACCATAGCTTGGCATACTCCTGCATTTTATCTGTACATGCCAAACGGAAATCCGGATCGGTAAATGAACACGTTCCTATTACATTAAATAGTGTTTTCTTTTGTTGTTTTTTAACAGCAAATACTTTAATCTATTCGGTCATATTTTTACACATATTAAATCCACTTTTTTTAAACAAATTTAATATTTTAAATTCTTCATAAATTGTTAAACAAAGCTGTAAATATGTCGTCGGCGTTAGATTCGTAGGAAAATTATGTTTAATTTTCGATTTTTGAGCGATTATTCGGAAAAATACGTAATTTTATACGATTAGGAAAGATTGTTTTTCTATGTTTGAGTAAACCGTCCGGATGCCATTAATCCGAAAATATGTGTCTAGATCATGAGAAAAAGAAATTACAACACTAATATATATATATATATATATATATATATATATATATATATATATATATATATATATATATATATATATATATATATATATATTTATTCAATAAATGTTTTAGTTTTCAAAGATATTTGTGTTCGGAAAAAATCTTATTTGCTACTTATTTGCTGCGGTATTTGACCAAGAAGAAATTGGAGTCATCCCCCCACTACCACCTTTGCCGCCGTCCGTATACTGCAGAATTTCGGAAAATAAAATAAATTAATAAAAACAAACCATTTTAAGTTAAATAAAAGATGTAATGTTTTCTCACTTACATATTAAAAGTGACACGTGATTATAACAAAACGTTTTCGATAAAATCGCTCGATCTGTTAGTGTTTCTAAGTAATATGCTTTTGTTCTAAAAAATGTCGAGCGTTTCGTCTATGTGCAGAAATGAAAAAATCGCAAAACAGTGTAAAAATGATTCAGTTGCTTATATTAAAAATGTCAACCACATTTTTTTTGTCGAGATTACTATTTTAAAAAAAAAGGGAAACAAATATTTTTATATGTAATAAATTCTAACTATTTTTACTTACAAAACCTATAAATCATTTAAAGAACAAAATATGTTAATGCAAAACTCACTTTGAAAATGACTTTTGGTCGTAGCCTGTATGGACCTTTAAAATTCCGTTTTTTCGGGAGAAACGCTTTAAAAACTGAAAAATAAGTAACTGGACAATTACTTTAATTATTTATGCATATCGCAATTCAAATAATACAGTGTGCCTAAAAAAACTGTATTGAATTTTATATGTCGAGCCTTTCGCATTCTGCGTTAATAAAACTTCTCAAATGCACTTTTGATGTTAGGCTGTGTAAGCGAGCTCATTTCAGTGAAAATTGTTCGTTTCTTCTTTCATTGCCTTATTTCGGTTATTAATTATCAATACTCATCGATGATATACCGATACCAAACCTATCTACGAACACTGACAGACACATATTATAGCTTCGTATGAAATTTAATAAAAATTAGCCCAGCCATTTTCGAGTCCATAGAGAAAGAACTCATACAGGCACACAGACTGGATTGAATGCTGATCAACGAATGTCTCACACTCCCATATCTTCATTGTCATTGAGATCGGCGCAATCAAAGTGATTTAGTTTTCAATACAGGTTAGTCAATATTGCATTCTAGAGAATCAACTGTTGATTTTAGAAATTATATTTTTATAGATAATGGCTTACATTGAAGGAAAAAATGTAAATGTCATGCATTAATTGTGGTCTAATAGAAACATTAATTTTAAACGATTCCTTTTAACTTGGTCAAAATCAGTTGGTCTTTCTTTCATCGGATTATATCGATTATCGACATTTACAGAAAAAGAAAAAAACAATTTAAGAACATTGCTGGGTATATGTAGTATTTCGTGTAAAAGTTTATAAGATTTAACTCAGACGTTTTCATATCCATATCAAACGAACTCATACACAGAGACACAGATACGAAGTTCCCTTTATATAATACTAGCAGGGGTACCCGGCGTTGCCCGCGTGTTTGGAGGTGTGTGTTGGTGGGACGAAGGTAGATCAAAACAACCTTGTTTTAAAAAAAGCGTTGGCCGTTCGGAGGTGTAAAAGAAAAAAAGTTTTAGTAGAAAGGTAGGCTTGAACCCTGAACCTTTGACGCGGAGGTGGAAAGGAAATTGGGAAAAAACCCTGCGACCTAACCATCTCGACCACGGTAACAGATGAATTGGCAACTGTGTTAAGTTGACGTTTATGAACCGAAATTAGCAGGTGCGAGAACCTCAAGTTGCGTGATGTTTGACCTAGTTTTGCGCTGGAAGCCAGTTTCTGTTTTCCCCCGCTATGCGGCGATCAGAATATATCTCGAAAATAGCTTGTAAAAGTCGGGCAAATTAAATAGACGGGCGTTATCATGATTTAGAGGCGATATAAAAAGTTTTAAAAAGAAGCGAGCCAACCGAGAATGGCGGCCAAAAAAGCCTTTTGTAGACATACAGAAAAAGCGAACACACATACATACATACGTACATACATGATGATGATTGCAACGTCTTGTCAGACGAGTGCCACTCCCTCAGGTAATAAAAGTCCATGAGCCCGAAGATAACCTTAACTTTAGTCCTGCCGAAAAAAAAAAAATTAAAAAAAAATTCACACGCACAAGCAGACATGACACTGAAGACGGTCACTGGTATATATACATATATATATATACATGCACGCATGCATACACATATGCACATACACACATAGAAATAACCCACATATATGCATATATAGACATACTTATACATAAACATACACAAGACGGTCATTGGCATGCATACACACACACACTCACACACATATATATATATACTAGACCACCCGTGACCCGTTGGGTCAGTACGTTATATTAGCTATGGAATTCATGTATGAGCGTGACACTTGTGGCATAAAGAAAATAGTTTTTTTTTACATAACAGAAGCATTTCTATGAAAGTATATTAAAATGAAAAAAGAATATAGATAGATTTCTATGAGTCGTTCTGTTTATTATAATTGTTATTTTTTTTAAATTACAGTTACTGAATTATAAGTGGTTGGTCATACTTATAGGTAAATATGCACTGAACAGGTATCATGATCCTTATTATAGTTAAATTCAAATTTTGATATATCATCTTTTAAATGAAATTGTTAGTTGAAAGTACAGAATAATAAAAAAAACACTCTCCACATGTTAATAATGGCTTTTTAAGTAGAAAATGAAAATAAAATGTAACTTTTTTCATTTAATTTAAGCAAACATTCAGTACCCATTGTGTAAAATATTTAATTTGTATGTTAATAATAAGGTCAATAAAATTAAGACAATTCTTTTCTATTTACATTTTTTGTACAATTAATTTTTTTTAAAGAAAACTTTTGTTATCCTTTTGCTTAATTGAGACTTCTTATCAGGTTCTAACTCTCTTATATCCAGATTAATTATATTAATCAATTTATTTTATTGAATATGTATCGCTGAAAAGCACGGGTGCTTAACCACTTATTGTACAGAAAATAAATATTGTATTCATATGCTAATAATAAGGTCACTAAAACTAAGACAATACTTTTCTATTTACAACATTTTTTGTACAATTTGAGTGTTTTAAAAAAACTTTTATGTTTTCCTTTCGCTTAACTTTCCAGTTTTACATCGCTCCCTTTTTCTCTCTCTCACACATACACGTAACTATTTCTCGCGTACCTAACGAAAACAGAGGGAGTAGGAGTGTTGAAATCTATGAGAGTGAAAGTGAGAGGTGTTTTCTTTCACTGCCGCTGTTTCTATTAATAATGAGTGTTGTTTTTTAAAAGGGAGAAGTTTTTTGAAACTGCGACAGACTTTACGAAGTTGAATGTTTTTAGCCGTTAAAAAAAAAAACTACGGTTGATTTTATAAAATTATTTATTTATAATGACATGAATTAAAGATTTCTCGCGTACGTAACGAAAACAGAGGGAGTAGGAGTGTTGAAATCTATTAGAGGGAAAGTGAGAGGTGTTTTCTTTCACCGCCGCTGTTTCTATTAATAATGAGTGTTGTTTTTCTTGTTTGTTTACTTTTGTTTTTTTTAAAGGGAGAAGTTTTTTTGAAACTGCGACAGACTTTACGAAGTTGAATGTTTTTAGCCGTTAAAAAAAAAAAACTATTTGATCAAATTAAATGAAATTGTTTGTATTAAAAGCGATATAAAAATTCCGGAATTGGAATAACGGATTGAAGACGTTGCTATTTACGCATGCGCAACCGGATGTTGAAAACCGGAAATCTGATTGCAAACATACAAGATCCATAGACTTTTAGTATTATATAGATATATTTAAACGCAAATATGCATATATACAGATACACACATATCTGTAAACATACACCATGAATACACATACACACGTATACAGACACACATACATACATACAGATATGCATACACATACACATACATACATCCATACGTACACATACGCACATACATATATACACACATTTACCCACATATACATACACGTATGTAAATATGCACTGATACATACAGATATACATACATACACACCTACAAATACATACACACATATACATACATACATACGTACACATACGCACATACATATATACACACACACTTACCTACATATACATACATGTACGTAAATATGCACTCATACACACATACATATATGCCCACACATACACACATATATATGCATACATACACAAATGCATAAATACACATACACACGCCCATATACATACATGCACACAAACACATATACGTACATATAAACATAGATATACACACATACACATGTACATAAACATACATACACCTATATATATATATATATATATATACATAGGTACATATAATAATGGCAGATGAATTACTACATGCTTCCAGCATTTTAGACCTACACGCGTCACAATTTTTCCGTCGCAATAGGACCGTTTTTTTTATTTTGTTTTCTTATAGCCTGAGGGAGTATCTGTACCTGATGGTGTTACAGAGTTTTAGCTTTGTACGACAGCTAAATCTCTCTCTCTCTCTCATTCTCGGTTCAAAATGTTGACATCCAGCAACAAGCAAGCGCAAGATAGCTAGCAACAAGTCAAACTGCAGACCAGCTTAATGCGGGTACTGGTCTCCCGCTTTGTTTTTTAATTCAGAGATTTGCTTCTCCTAGAGGGGTTGCCTTCACCACGGCTTACGGGAGCCCCCTCCACCCCGCAACATACATACATACATACATACATACATACATTTTCGCTTTTATATATAGACTAGCAAAAGTACCCGTCGTTGACTGGGTTCAAAAACAGACTACAGAAAATGGACTCTGATTTATGAAAGTACTAGCGGGGGGTACCCCGGTTTGTCCGAGTGTTTGTAGGTGTGTGTGGTTGTTAATGAAAACCTAAGAGTAAGCGAAGTAAAAAAAAACACATAAAAACGAACGTTAAAACTTAAGCAGGGGTACCCGGAGGGGGGTTAATCAAAACATCGAAAAAAAACACATAAAAAAACTAACGTAAGGCAAACGAACGATGTTAAATGTAAAAATCGAAAAAGCAAAAACAAAAAAGAAAACAGAAAAACAAACGTTAAAACTAGAAATAAAACACGTGAAAAATGGCTTAAATAATTTAAATTATAATTTTAAACATCGGTGGGTACCCGGGTCTTTTTGGTGTGTGTGTGTGGTCGGTCGGGGGTGTTAATGAAAACCTAAGAATAAGCGAAGTAAAAAAAAAAAACACATAAAAACGAACGTTAAAACTTAAGCTGGGGGTACCCGGAGGGGGGGTTAAATCAAAACATCGAAATAAAAAAACTAAAAAAAACTAACGTAAGGCAAACGAACGATGTTAAATGTAAAAATCGAAAAAACAAAAACAAAAAAGAAAACAGAAAAACAAACGTTAAAACTAAAAAAAAAAACACGTGAAAAATGGCTTAAATAATTTAAATAATAATTTAAAAAATCGGTGGGTACCCGGGTGTTTTTGGTGTGTGTGTATGTGGTCGGTAGGGGGTGTTAATTAAAACTAAGAATAAGCGAAGTAAAAAAAAAACGAACGTTACGTAAAAAATGGCTTAAATAATACTGCTTCAATATTTAAATTTAAAAAATCGAGAAAAAAAAGGCATTTCACCCCACGATTCGAACCCAAAACGCTCTAACCAACTGAGCTAACACGACGTACATGAAATTTAGTCAGTTCTTCAACTATTTAAACAAAATTGAAAATATTTTAAATATACAAAAAAGTATATGCAGCGACATATATTTAAAATGAGATAGATTACATAGAAAAATTGAAAATATTTTAAATATACAAAAAGTATATATAGCGACATATATTTAAAATACATAGAAAAAAAAAATATTTTAAATATACAAAATAGTATCTATAGTTATATATATTTAAAATAAATATATTACATAGAAAAATTGAAAATACTTAAAATATACAAAAAAGTATATATAGCGACATATATTTAAAATAAGATAGATTACATAGAAAGATTGAAAATATTTTAAATATACACAAAAGTATCTGTAGCGACATATATAATAAACAGGATAGATTACGTAGAATAATTGAAAATATTTTAAATATACAAAAAATTACATATAGCGACATATATTTAAAACAAGATAGATTACATAGAAAAATTGAAAACATTTTAAGTATACAAAAAAGTATATATAGCGATGTATATGTTAAATAAGATGGATTACATAGAAAAATTGAAAATATTTTAAATATACAAAATAGTATCTATAGTTACATATATTTAAAATAAATAGATTACATAGAAAAATTGAAAATATTTTAAATATACAAAATAGTATCTATAGTTACATATATTAAAAAGAAATAGATTACATAGAAAAAACTGAAAATACTTAAAATATACAAAAAAGTATATATAGCGACATATATTTAAAATAGCATAGATTACATAGAAAAATTGAAAATATTTTAAATATACAAAAAAGTATATATAGCGACATATATAATAAATAGGATAGATAGCATAGAAAAATTGAAAATATTTTAAATATACAAAAAAGTATATATATAAAGTACAGTGGAAGATATAGAAATAAATGTTCAGGATTTTTTTTTTACTTTCGATTCGATGAGATTAAAAAGTTCTTGTACTGATCTGAGCTCTGTTGATTCGGTGTAATGCTATTCCTGTAGTTCTAAGAGATTTACACTCCAAAGACATCTCTCTTTGAGAAGGGGTTATATGTATATTTATATAAAGGATAACTTTTTTCTTACCAAATTCGCTATTGCAGAATTTCTTTTGCAGATGCTCCTCGCAACCTTCAGCATGCAAAACTCCAATTATAAACGTTTCCAGGAGAAGAAATACCCAAAAGATTTCACTAAACATTGTGTCTTCAATATAGGATTTCCCTTTTAAATCTACTGATTATTGTTTTCCGATGAATAAGAAACGAACCTATATTAAGTTAAAATAGGAACACTAAACTCGACGAATTTTATTCTGCGTCTACTTTGTACATCGCTAGAATTTGTTACGTGTACGTATCGATGAGTGTGGCCTTTTAATTGAACACTATATTAAGATTTATGTCACGATTTTCAATGACGTTTGAAATTTAGTAAATGATTATTATTAATGAATGTCAAGAGTCGAATTAATCAATCTATATATATAAAAGCGAAAATGTGTGTATAGATGTTCACTTTTTGTTTATGTCCAAGAAAGGCTTTTTTTCCGAGAAGCGACCGTCGGCTCACAACTTCTTAACACGTTTTATACCACATATAAATCAGAATATGTACGAGTTAACAACAGAGGTCGCCTGCCTATTTAATTTGCTAGACTTCGAAAAGATAAATATTCAACATTTTTCGCTCGCCGCATGTGGATTAGGCTTTTTCGTATAATAAAAGCAACACTAATTTGGCGGTATTTTTGTGGTCGCTATTCAATTTGGACAATCCCCTTGTTATGGGGAGTTGGTTCCCCTCCCCCAATATCTTGGGAAAATAAAAATAAAAAGCGTTCCCGCAGTAAATAAAATACTACCCTGCAGTCAAAGTTGACCTCATTAAGTCATTAAAACGTGCATCTGCCAATTCTAAATACTTAAATAATTCAAACATGTTTCAGTTAGTATTTCGTGGTGGCCAAGTGGTTAACGTTGCACGTTTTTTTTTACACTTTATTTCATAAGTTTGCCTCAAGGGTTCGGGTTAGATCCTCATACTTACCTACCGATTTTTTTTTATTTTACCCCGCCCCCCCCCCCCGATACAAACACCCGGGTATTTTGATTTACCTAAAACCACACACACCTCCAAACACCCGAGCAACGCCGGGTACTCCCCGCTAGTATTATATAAATTCTAAACTCCTAGAAATATTCATCAATGCTTCCATTTAAATTTAATTTTCGATTTTTACTATGTACATATAAAATAAAACTCCGTTAATTTTTTTAACAATGCGTAACATTTAAAAATTACCATATGAAAAAAAGTAAAATTTGAATGAATTTTCAATTTCCAGAATTGATCGCTATTTACTAATGTAACTATTTTACGGATGTTTATAATTTAAATGACTGATTGAAAAGATGGTCAAAGACACCAAACAGATTTCCAACAAAAGCACATTCTCTTTTTAAGTGATGAGCTACTCTGTTGCTTTCAATGTATTTTTTTCGTTAAAGAAAATTTCTCGATACAGATAGAAATTAATTACTCTTTAATTTTCACAATTTACTTATGGTTCTGGAAAGTCGGTTTTCTGTCATAAAAATAAATAGAACTTCGAAGACTCGGAGTTTTTCTGATCCTAGATTAATTTTTCGTCTTCATTGTACATAACCCCAATGATCCTATGATCTTATGCTTTATCCTATAACTGATTCTTTTTCTGAATGCATTGTTACATCTATCAAGATCTAATGTAGTAGCTCAACGCAGCTCAACCAAAGTAGGTTTCGTCTCTATCTTGCACATGTATAAACATTTATTACTTGCATTAGAATCGGATTTCTTCTGATTAAATCACATTGTAAGTGGCCGCTATTCGAGTTGAACTAAGAGGTCGGCGACATTTCTTACATACCGCGGCATGTTATTGATTGAAGGCTTGTCACTCTTGTTATACGACCTGATATCGAATCTGACGTGCAAGGTCCCTCTAAAAACTGATTCACTCTATTCATGTTTTTGTTGATCCACATTGAGCAAAGCGTTGATTCCTTTCACTAATATCTGGAATGACTGCACCAAATTTGTGGGTGCTTCCTTCCCGACACATGCCTGGATAGGCATCTTATGCAATTCGTAATTGTATTTTTAGTATCACCTGCTATGAGAATTGGACCTTTAACTCACGGAAAAATGTCACATGAAACTGATTTTTACTTAGCACTTACATAAAAGTTATGAAACTTTATTATTTGCAGCGTTAATGCTCACAATTTGCGTGGCTTGCTTCCTTCCCGACACATGCCTGGATAGGCATCTTATGCAATTCGTAATTGTATTCTTAGTATCGCCTGCTATGAGAATTGGACCTTTAACTCAGGGAAAAATGTCACATGAAACTGATTTTTACTTAGCACTTACATAAAAGTTATGAAACTTTATTATTTGCAGCGTTAATGCTCACAATTTGCGTGGCTTGCTTCCTTCCCGACACATGCCTGGATAGGCATCTTATGCAATTCGTAATTGTATTCTTAGTATCGTCTGCTATGAGAATTGGACCTTTAACTCACGGAAAAATGTCACATGAAACTGATTTTTACTTAGCACTTACATAAAAGTTATGAAACTTTATTATTTGCAGCGTTAATGATCACAATTTGCAATGTAACTTCCACTAACAAAATAAAATAGTAGCAACGTCTCTTTTGTTCAAAAGAGCGAGAAGATAAGAACATATATAAATGCATATGTTTTAAATTTAGATACATTAATTTAAATATTTATATTTATCCGTCGAAATTTTACGGGATATTTATAGCATACCTGTAAAAGCAAGATGGTATTTAATTTAAAAAAAAAAACGCAGTTTAAAATGCTTAATCAAATGGAACACCAAGACGAGACATTAAAACAATATATTTTGATCGTGAATTTATTTATTTTATTAATTTAGTAACAGTACCGTGTTTCAGATAAAGTTTCAAATGCCAATGTCCGACTATTATTGGTAAACAAATTGCATTTGGTATTAAAATGTATGTATAAAAAAAGAATAAAAACTTCGTTTTAAAGGGTAAACGGCATCGGTAACGAAACATGGCGTTTGATGATAATCGAGAACTAAAGATGCATCTAGGAAATAGGCCATGTCTGAGTATCAGTCTCTTCTGTGGAGGTTGTTGGTGTCGAATTACCAGATTCGCATCTCTTGTACAATACCCCTCCGGACCAGGTACAATTGTCATTATATTTTTCCATATAGCCAAAACGCCATTTACAAAACACTTCATGGCTGTAACTGCCGATTTGGTCCTGAAAGAGCAGAGAAATATAAATATAACACGAATAATGTATATAAATATAAAATTGAGTAAAATATTAACCTTTAACTATTTTATCTGCGTGAATCATGTAGGGGAAGCTGGGGCAAAACGAGATAGCGGGGTAAAACGAGACAACACAGATAACTGAAACAGAGAGAGAGAGAGAGAGAGAGAGAGAAAGAGAGAGAGAGAGAGTTCTTTTGCGAGGAGTCTGATCAAAAGATCACGTGGTACCGCCTTGCCGCCAACGTCTACCATTGTTTTATTCAGCCCCGTACATCGAAAAGAGGTAAGTATTCAAAATTTTTCTATTTTGATCTATTTTTATGGTTCTGCTAAAATCGTGTTCTTTCCGAAAAAGATACAGATTTGTCAAACAAGAATTAACGTTCTGACAGATATTTCTAAGTGCTATGGTTATAGATTAATCAGTTTGACCTACTTAAACCTGGCATTTGTGAACTGCGTGAAGACTGACTTATTCAGATCAAGATCCGTCTGGTTTTGCCCCAACAGGACAATACAGTTAGTTGAATAAACCATCTGTATTTCTTTGGAAAATAATTTCTCATCTTTTTTATTTTTGTCGTGGCATTGTTTTCCAATACTTTGAATGTTCAGTACACAGAATATGGTTTATATGCCAATGCTACCTTTGAATCGACAGTTCTTTTTGCCATTAGTATCTTGTTTTGCCCCAGGTTTCCCTACGTTAAAAATTCAGTAAATCATACACAAGGAAAATATTAAGCTTTTTTTAAATTCCATTTTCACATTGATGTAACATATTTCCCCAATAAGCCTTCTCATAATATCTTGTTGTTTTCAGCAATAGCTCTTCAGTTTTGGATCGAAAATTAAGGGCGGTTTCTATCATAATTGTAGCGTGATCAGCATTCTTGAGTTGACTATGGGAATCTGTTGCACAATCAACAGGGACTCTGGTCGGAAATAGATCAAGAAGTGAGGCATACTGATGTGCTGGTCTGGGAAACGTGTCGAAAACGTAACTGTCAGTGATAGCCATAGAGAAGTTATGTGAAAGACCAAGGCAATTACTGTGGAGGACATTGAAGTTACCAAATACATGCACTTGTGTTGTATATATGCATTGATTACCTACAGTGCTGGGTCGATGGAGAACGGAAGAGAAAATATAAGTATCTTATATTATGTTGTATGTTAAGTCATACGCATATAAAGGCCTGCTCGTCTGATTCTAGTTTCGTTTCGCCAGGGAAGGGTGTTACGAATATATAGTCCAAGTCGTGCATAGGTCTGTTTGAGTCCTTACAGTAAAGTGGGAGATAACTCGGCATATTGAAGTGATTAAAGGGGATAGAGGAGGGTATGTTAGTCTCACTTGGTTGGGCTAAGATATCCGGATGTTTTCTAGGATAAATGATATAACATCGCCTAAATTAGTTCTAAGAGAATATTCGTGAATGCAAGCTTCAAGTGAGGAGGCAAATTGCTTTTGTTTGAGTTTAACCTGGTTACATCATTTTTTTTATCGAAATGCCATTGTTTATTTAAGAATTCTGGGTTTAGTGGAAAGGTTCTGGATAAAATGGTTGTGCAGAATAACAAATATGCAACACAAGTATACCATCATCCGACTCCTCATCTACAGGATTGTGGCCTCGGTAAAGCCCAACGCAGATAGGTGCAGGGTTCCTTTTTATGCACAACATGGCATTACAATCATCTCGATAGCATACAACTGATGATGGAGCAGGCGCTCTAAGCGCTACAAAAGAGTAAGGGAACCTGTACTGTCAGTCGGAAACAGCAGCCAGAAATTGTCAATCTAGTAACATCAACCAAACATCAGACAAAACATAAACCCAATCTAATTGCGTTCGCATATATGGCACTCAAGCATCTCCCAATTGGGGATGGGTTATGGCGTGAGGGAGGAAATGGCGTTCGTTGCATTATTCAAGAAACAAGGTCGATCACTGGGTGTTTCTGTCGAATCTATGTAATCGCACCTCGGCGCCACGCTAATAACCAAAGTATAAAAGCCGGGTGATGGACAGAGCCTATTTACTACTTAAGCAGTTTTAGATTGATAACCGGTAATTTGTTCGATTTACAAGCTCTAGGAAAGTCGTCGTCCAGGGTTGAAGAGGACCCCCCCACATCTATGTTTAGTTATAGACAGGGTTGCGGAGTCGAAGTCGGAGGTTTTAGCTGGACTCGGAGTCGGAGTCGAATTTCTAAGAGTATTAGGAGTCCGTCTAGAGTCGGAGTCGATTTTGTTATCCGACTCTGACTCCTTAAGTCTAATAACTTTTTTTCATGGCTTTCCTGTTTAGTTTTACTAGTGACACAATTTAGCCGTTTTCGGTGGATTTGCTTTTATTTTTTGAAGACATACCATATTTTGTACTGTACTGCAATGCTTCTACTTCATTAAAATATTTCAGTCCATCGGATCACTGCAAATCCTGGCTGGACAGCTGCTTTCGTTTTGGTTGTAATGTCACAAGGGATTAATGAAAATTCTGTTTTTTTTAGTATGAATACTGTGGATTAAATTGTGAAATGTAATCCACAGTATTCGGAATGTTATCATAAGCGGAATGTTATCATAATGTTATCCAGTTCCTTAATCAAATGGAACTTGGCAATTGGATCAGTCTGGGATCGATCCGGAGTTACAATCTTTTCCTCCAAAAAAACAGCATAAATCAATAAGAAGCAACCCATGGCACTATAGCACCTTATAGATTTAACCTTTTGTTTACATAGGAGTCACCACATAAGACCGGGGTTTATGAGTGTACAGAAGTCAATGGACAATATCGCAGTAATTGTTCGTAGTGGAAATTTAATAAATTGGATTGCTTAAGGGGATGGCTAAGGATGACCAAACTGTAGTCAGTTGGAAAGCAGGCAAACGGAACAGAAATCCACAGGTGTGTAGTTCTAAGAAAGAAGCTTTGTTCATGGAATCTCCGTTTAGGTTAAGGCATAGATATAGAGTGTGGGAAATTATTGATAGTGTTTTCAGATAGACTGAATCTCAGGATGGTCGACCCCTATGTGTCAAAGAGGGACGTAAAATATGTTGTGAGGAGCTGCGAAACCTGCCGCTCGATCGACCCAGCACCCGTCCGGTGGGAGACGGGAAAACTGAGCGTGAGAGGAAATTGGAGCAGGCTTGCAATGGACGTAATTCACCACAACCACGGGCATTTGTTGACGCTCATCGATTGCAGATCGTCTAGAGTGGCATTGTGGCGGCTCCTTTGCCGACAGGACTTGGCCGCCGTTGTCCGTGAGCTGGAAAGTATCTCCCTCGAGCGTGAACCCCCTTTTGAGATACTGACCTTATATAACAATGCAGGCTCGTATAATCTTGTGTACTCTCGCGCACATATACAAATTTGAAGGACTGTCTTTTATAAAAACAGGCCACTCGAGCAGATGGCACGGACGTAAAAACGAGTCTACGGAAAGTAACGACTGACAACGCTGCTGCTTAGGTTTTGTGTACTCTTTTTTTTTCTTTTCACCAACATTTAGCAATAAATGTACAGACACAATAGACAAATTTGAAATACACATCTATTTTCCAGTATTTATTACCTTTGAGAAATGAGTTTGTGTGTTTTAAATTATAATTACAGAAATCGAAAAGTATACCTTTCAATTAAATAAAAGAAGGAAGTACTAAAATCACAGCGCACATATGGCGCATAAAGAAGGTCGACCCTCCCTCCGTCCCTACCCCCTTCCATCTACCTTCGTAATAAACGCTTCTCTTTGCGCCACAATAATTCCACGTGAAGAAACCGGTGTTTCAGCTAGAGTAACATTGGTCGCTCAAGGAGCACCAACTTAAGTTCATATATCTGAAGTTTTTTCGACTTCTAACGAAGAAAGGTACAAAATTATAATTTAATGTTTATATAATGCACATTACTAATTTAATGTTGATATCATACAAATTTATAACTTAATGTTCATATGATACAAATTCATAATTTAATGTAAATATAAGGCTAATATAGAATTTAATGGAAATATTATAGGAATTTATAATTTAATGTTAATCTCATATATATTTATAATAAAGTGTTTATAAGGTACACATTTCGAATTTCATACAAAATTATCATTTAATGTTTATATTAAATAACTTTATAATTTAATGATAATATATAAATTCATTATTTTTGTTAATATCACATATATTTTTATCTTAATGTTCATATTATATACATTTATAGTTTAATGTAAATATCATACACATTTATAATTTAATTTGAAAATAATATAAATCTATAATTTAATTTTTATATCATAAAAATCATAATTTAATGCTTATATCGTAGCCAATTATAATTTAATGGTTATAGCATACTAATTTATAATTTCATGTGGATATCACACATATTTATAATTTAATGTTAATATACTAATTTACAATTTAATGTAAATGTAATACGAATTCTTAATTTAATGTTGATATAATACAAATTTATAATTTAATGTATATACCATAATAATTTATAATTTAATGTTAATATAATAATGTATACATTAATGTAATTATCATAATGATTTATAATTTAATGTCCATATCATAATAATTTATAATTTAATGTCCATATAATAATAATTTATAATTTAATGTAAATATCATACTAATTATAATTTAATGTAAATATCATGATTTATAATTTAATGTAAATATCATAATAATTTATAATTTAATCTAAATATCATAATAATTTATAATTTAATGTATATATCATAATAATTTATAATTTAATGTATATATCATAATAATTTAAATTTAATGTAAATATCATGATTTATAATTTAATGTAAATATCATAATAATTTATAATTTAATTTATATATCATAATAATTTTTAATTTAATGTAAATATCATGATTTATAATTTAATGTAAATATCATAATAATTCATAATTTAATGTATATATCATAATAATCTATAATTTAATGTAAATATCATTATTTATAATTTAATGTCCACATCAGAATAATTTATAATTTAATGTAAATATCATGATTTGTAATTTAATGTAAATATCATAATAATTTATAATTTAATGTATATATCATAATAATTTATAATTTAATGTAAATATCATGATTTATAATTTAATGTAAATATCATAATAATTTATTATTTAATGTAAATATCATAATAATTTATAATTTAATGTAAATATCATGATAATTTATAATTTAATGTAAATATCATAATAATTTATAATTTAATGTAAATATCATGATTTGTAATTTAATGTAAATATCATAATAATTTATAATTTAATGTATATATCATAATAATTTATAATTTAATGTAAATATCATGATTTATAATTTAATGTAAATATCATACAAATTTATAATTTCATATAAATACTATACAAATGTAAAAGTCAAAGTTTATACTCTACACATTAATAATTTCATGTAAATATTATACAAATTTTAAATTTTGTGTTGATATTATACACATTTATAATTGAATGTTTATATCGTGCATATATATATATATAATTAAATGATAATATGACACTCATTTATATTTACAAATTTATTATCTAATGTTAATATCATACTAATTTATAATTTAATGATAATATCATACACACTTATAATTTATGTAAATATCATACACATTTATAAATTAATGTAATATCATGAAATTTATAATTTAATTTTAATATCACACAATTTTTTATGTAATGTTAATATCATTCATATTTTTAATTTAATATTAATATCAAACACATTAATAATTTATTGTTAATATCAACACATTTATAATTTATTGCTAATATTAAACACATTCATAATTTAATTTAAATAGCCTAAAAATTTATAAATTAATGTAAATATCGTAAAATTATAATTTTGTGTTTATGTAACACACATTCATCAGTTAATGTTGATATCATGCTAATTTATAATTTAATGTTATTATCATAGAAATTTATAAATAAATATTTATATCATACAAATTTATGATACACTGTTAATACTATACAGTTTTATAATTTTATGTAAATATACAAATTAATAATGTAATGATTTTATCATACAAATTTATTATACATGCTAATATACTCATTAAAAATTAATGTTAATATTATAAACATTTAAAATGTTATGTTATTATCATACTAATTTTTCAATTAAATGTCAATATAATACCTAATTTATTATTTAATATTATTATGATACACATTCATAATTTCATATAAATACTATACAAATTTATATTTTAATGTTCATATCATAATCATTTATAATTTAATGTAAATATCATACAAATTTTTATTTTCATATTTATAATTTAATGTTCATGTCATGCGCATTTACAGATTTATGTTTATATATCACTAATTTATAATTTAATATTCATATCATAGAGATTTATAATTTAATCTTAGTATAATACACATTTCTAATTTTATGTTGATCACATACACATTTATAATTTAATGTTAATGTCATACATATTTATAATTTAATGTTAATGTCATACATATTTATAATTTAATGTTAATGTCATACATATTTATAATCTAATGTTCATGTCATGCGCATTTACAGATTTATGTTTATATATCACTAATTTATAATTTAATATTCATATCATAGAGATTTATAATTTAATCTTAGTATAATACACGTTTCTAATTTTATGTTGATCACATACACATTTATAATTTAATGTTAATGTCATACATATTTATAATTTAATGTTAATGTCATACATATTTATAATTTAATGTTCATGTCATGCGCATTTACAGATTTATGTTTATATATCACTAATTTATAATTTAATATTCATATCATAGAGATTTATAATTTAATCTTAGTATAATACACATTTCTAATTTTATGTTGATCACATGCACATTTATAATTTAATGTTAATGTCATACATATTCATAATTTAATGTTCATGTCATACATATTTATAAGTTAATGGTAATATCATATTTTTAATTTTAATATCATACCAATTTATAATTTAATGTAAAGATACTACATATTTGTAATCTTATGCTAGTATCATGCAACTTTATCATTTTATGTTAATATCATACAAATTTATAATTTAATGCTAGTATTATACAAATGTATAATTTAATTTTAGTATGATACACATTTATAATTGAACTAGCTGAGCTACCCGGCGTTGCTCGGGACCGTGTAAACAATGAGAAAGTTTAATTTAATTTTAAATATATAAGTTATTCTTAGGAGATAGGAATTGTTAATGTCTATGTATCATTTGCTATTTCGAGCAAAAGAATATTTTACCTAGCTAGGACGGTATTAGACGTATGAAATAATTGTATCTTTCCTAGGGTAAATAATTTACAACTTGTATATAAAATAATGTTACCTTTGCAAGGACGGTGAATGTACAACACATATTTAAAATAATTTTAACTACACTAATACGGGTAATTTAAATACATATATTAAACAATTTCACATACTCTTTTACCCCAAAACGGACATTACTCTCCCCCCATCCCAAAGAGAACATAAAATTAACCCAACCACCAAAAGAGAACTTAAAATTAACATAATCATTCTTCTTTCTACCCACCTCTCAAATAGTCACATTATGCCTGGAGTATAACATAAAAATACAAACAAATATAGGTAACCCCCTATAGAAACTGGCTTAGTAAACTTTCATAGTAAACCAACAAGATATATGTATTAATCTAATTTTGAGATCGTAAACTGTTTAAGCCATATCCGGAATCGACTAAAGTAATAAAGAGTAATAAAGAGATAAAAAATTGTTTAAGCCGTTTCTGGTACAAACTTTATATTCTATCATCCTCATTTAATCCAAAGTGACACTCATTATTCTGCTAGTATAAATTAGCCACTATCTCATTCAATACGGAAAAACGCAAGGAATTCTGCTAATAGATAATTACGTCAAATACCATTCAATTCCGGGCGACGCCGCGGATATTGCTAGTATATTTTCTCACCTATCTCATTCAATCTTGAGCAATGCCGGGTATTCTGCTAGTGTATATGTGCAGCAATGTTATGCAATCCAGAGTGACGCCAAGTACTGGTCTATTCTGTATTTGTATCTATCTTATTACATCCTAACCAATGACAGGTATTCTGTTAGTATTTATTTGAACCTGCCTCATAAAATCTCGAGCGAAACCTGATATTCTGCTTCTATATATTTCCACCTATCTTATTCAGTCCAGAGCGATGCAGGGTATTTTGCTAATATATATTTCTACGTATCTCATTCAATCACAAGCGATGCTGGATATTTTGCTAGTATATATTCTAACCTACATTATTCAATCCAGGGCAACGCCGGTATTCTGCTAGTATATATCTTCATCAATCTCCTTAAATCCTGGGCAACACAAGAAATTCTGCTAGTATATATTTCAATCAATCTCATCCAACCCCAGACAACGTCAGGTATTGTGCTAGTATATATTTGCATCTATCTCCTTCAATCCCAGGCGCCCGTGTATTCGTCTAGCATACATTTGCATGTATCTCATTCAATCCTGGGTTACTGCAGGTATTCTGTTTCATGATTTAACCCACATTATCACCCCGCTCTTAAATAAAAACTTTCATACATTGTCTGATGTTTATTTCATTACACAGTCACCAATAAAATAACTCACATTTAGTTATTTTGCATAATTCTTGGATATGTTACTAATTTCTACCATCATGTATATGATTAAACCCACATTATCGCCCCCTATTACTGAAATAATAACTTTTAGACATTATCTGGGCTGTTTATTTCATTAAATATGCACCAATCATATAACTCACATTTCATAATGTTTCAAAATTCTTGAATATGTTACTAATTTCGACAATCATTCCTCATGATTTAAACCACATTATTGCCTCCCTCTTACTTTTAACACATTGTTTGGGTTGTTTATTTCATTGCATACACACTAATCAAATAGGTCGCATTTTATCATTTTTACATTACAAACACACCAATCAATAGTCATGTTTACTCGTAAACGCTTTCTGCGATTTTCAGGACTGTCTTCATATCCCTCAGCCCACTGTTAAAAATATACATGAAATATTCTCAAGTAGTTACCCATCTGATAATGACCAAGTTCATTGTTGCTTAACTTTGGTGATCTACATAAAGCATGTTCTATTCCCAAGTAGTCGCCAATCTTAAAATGACAAAGCTCATTGTCTCTTAACTTGGCTGATCTCCATAAATCATTTCTAGTTACCAAGTAGTCACCCATCTGATAATGTCCAAACAAACCATTTTGTATTCCAAAGTAGTCACCCATCTGAGAATGGCCGGGACAATGTTGTTTAACTATAGAGATCTATATATTGCCTTTGGTGTTCCCAAGACGTTACCCATCTGATAATGACAAGACTCCATGTTGCTTAACTTTGGTGATCTACATGAAGCATTGAATGTTCCCAAGTAGTAACCCATCTGATAATGACCAGGCTCCATGTTGCTTAACTTTGGTGATCTATATAAAGCATTTGGTGCTCCCAGGTAGTCACCCATCTGAGAATGACCGAGACAATGTTGTTTAACTTAAGTGATCTATATAAAGCACTTTGTATTCCCAAGTAGTCACCCATCTGAGAATGACTGAGACAATGTGGCTTAACTTTAGGGATCTACATGAAGCATTTAATGTTCCCAAGTAATTACTCATCTCATTATGACCAAGGGCAAGGTTGCTTAACTTTGGTGATCTATATAAAGCATTTGATGTTCCCAAATACTGACCTATCAGATAATGGCCAGCCTCCATGTTGCTTAACTTTGGTGAACTACATGAAGCCTTTGGTGTTCCCAAGTAGTCACCCATCTAATAATGACTAAACTCATTTTTGCTTACCTTTGGTGATCTACATAAAACATTTTGTATTATGAAGTATTAACCCATTTAACAATGACTAAGCGCACTGTTGCTTAACTTTGGTTATCTATATAGAGCATTCTTTATTCACAAGTAGTCACCCGTCTAATAATGACAAAGCTCATTGTTGCTTAACTTTAATTATCTACATAAAGCATTTCATATTCCCAAGTAGTCACATATCTAATAATGACCAAGCTTATTGTTGCTTAACTTTGGTGATCTACATAAAGCATTTCATATTCCCAAGTAGTCACATATCTAATAATGACCAAGCTCAACTTGCTTAACTTTGGTAATCTACATGTAACATTTTGTATTCCCAAGGAGTCACCCATCTGATAATGACCAAGCTAATTGTTACTTAATATTGGTGATCTACATAACACATTCTGTATTCTGAAAGAGGTACCCATCGGATAATGACCAAGCTCAACTTGCTTAACTTTGGTTATCTACATACATAATTTTGTATTCACAAGTAGTCACCCATCTGATAATGAGCAAACTACATCCAAGAGAGTTCACTCGCATATTATAACAATGATTGTATATTATTTTAAGTGTATTCAACAATGACGCTACATCAAAGGGAGGTGACTCGCATATTATAACAATGATTGTATAAGGAGGAGGTCATGTCTAGCTTTAGAGAAACAAACGTCACTCGAAAATATGGAGGAGATCGTGCCTGGTATGTCTAGCTTTAGAAAAACAAACGTCAATCGAAAATAAGGAGATGATCATGCCTGGCATATCTAGCTTTAGAGAAACTAACGCAACTCGAAAATAAGGTGGAGATCATGCCTAGCATGGCCAGCTTTAGAGAAACAATCAATCCTTCAAATGAAAAGATATTTGTATTTGACATTATTAAAACCCGAAAATTGAAAGAGAAGCTGCATATACTTTTAAAATGTTTTCATTTCGCCATTTTTTATTTTTCAGAATTTTAAATGATGTAATGGAAATATATAAAAGGTATATGACAGCTCTCTCCCAATTTTCGGATTTTTATCATGTAAAATTATACTTGCAAAATAAGTTAAATTAATAAAAATAGGAGATTTATTTGCGGAACAATCACTGTATGACAAAAGAGTCTCCTAACAGCTCTTGCTGGCAAAATTGCATTGAAAATGGATGTGATTATGGAGAAAAATAAATTCTCGAGCACAAAACATCGCTCGTGTTAAAAAACATCACTTACGTCTTCGTAGCTTTTCTACATTTGGGTCGAAGCTTCTTCTATATATATCCTTTTATATATATTCTATATATGTCCTTTTATATCATTCACACAATACCAAGTTTGTATATATGATTACGTGTTAGTTTTATTCATTTTGAACTGCTTTCACTCAGAGGATGGCCAAATTAAAAAAAAATATATACAGTTAATAAGTCTTCTTAGCTACATTTTGAAATAGAAATTTTCAATTTAGTCCATTTAAACAAAAGTTAGAGAAAATGAAAGGTGTCCAAAAGTCCTCAGAATGAGTAAGAAACGTGAAAGACATCTTCTTCGGATTGGCTGTGAGTTACCATAGCAAGTTTTAACAGGCGTTTTAGAGACGATTTCTTCTAATTGGCTGTTGGTGTCCATAAACTCTTTTTGTCACCGACACTTCATAAACCATAGCGAGAATGTCGCTCGCATGCTATCTTATCTGGGTTATATCGTGAGTGTTAAGAAAAGTGATACTCTTAACCGTGCTTTGGCTGATAATATTTCTCTTACGACATATCCCGTTGATTCTGTTTCTTTTTTGCCCCTTCTGAACACAAAAAAGAAAACATTATTTCAAAGCAAAGCCTAGAAAAATCATGGATTCCATAGAAAAATTCGAGTATGGGAAGTGATATTGTTTCGATTAAGTTTAGATAAGTAAGTGGACTAGGTGTTAAAACTGGAAGAGAAAAACGAAAGATATTCTCGTAAATAATAAAATAAATATATGACTTAAAATATTGCAGCATAAAAATTCGTATATAGTGTTAAAATGAATTTCAAAAAATTATTATGCTGCAATATTTTAAGTTATGAGTTTATTATATCTTTTACTAGAATATTTTGTCTTTAACCTGTTTAAACAACTAGTCCTTTTACTTTTATCAAATTTGTATATGTAATATATATATATATAATATATATATACATATATATAAATTTTAGAGAAACTCCTTGAAAACTAAATATAAATTTTTATTATGCATTAAAAAAGCTGAGTATTACACTCCTAGCTGTACCCTGCCACGCGTTGCTGTTGCGTAAATGATGTAAATCGAATAGAAAATGCATGTGTCTGATACGTTTAATTTTTCAATACTTGTGGATACACAATATTCCTGGTGGTTCCTGATTCAGTGCAATGGAAGAGATTGCCTGGTTTGCCGACTCTAGAACATGCAACATATAATTTCCCATGTGAGACAAATCAGTGTGTAAATATAAGCCGCACAATTCTAAAAAAGATCCCCTGCGCTTTGTTGATTGTGATAGCAAATGCCAGTCTAATTGGGAATTGCAATCTCTTGACTGGAAATGGCATGTCTCTAGGAATCATAGGAATACATGGATTTAAGATATCGTCACCTGTGTAAGACCCCCTTCAAATTGTGGGTTCTATTAGGTAAGTCATTAATTTCTTACTTAAAGACGTGTGCCGTTACAAAGCTTGAGCTTGTTAATAGTTCGAAACAATTGCAGTACATGAGGTTGCATCCCTGGAAAATCTAGCGAATTAAAAAATTCTGTTGGATAGTTGCCTGCTTCGTCTTCTTCAAGAACAGTGTCAATGGAGTTGTATGAGACTTACTCATGGAATGTTCAACTGGATAGTACTGTTGAGTTCATGAACATCTTTGTTATTGGGTGCAAGAATGGCTCGTTGACTCAGCCAACTGGGATCCTTATAATTAATTTTGATGTCCGCAAAAACTTTTTAAATAAAGTTTCCTTTTGTTGTCACTAAATTACAGAAGTTTTTTGGCAATGAAATTCGCCCTGAGGTAAGATTAGCCGGCACTTTTCCATTCCTAATTTTCAGTAATTGATTTGAAAATACTCTGCTGAGTGCTCGTTTTGTTGCTGGACATGCATATTTCTAGTCAAATTGAATGATCTCACATGCCAAAAAAAGTGGAATATTTGAGGCAAGCATTTATTTCATCTGCTGGTGATGATCGAGCAATTATAAGTAGTGTTTACATGAAATCTCTAGCTAGCAATATTACTGCATTTCCAAAGAGTAGGTCATTTTCACGCGTCTTGCAATGATTGATCATCCAGTGAATTTTTGTGTGCCATTATGCATTCGCCATACAGCTCATTACTTCTTCTGTATCTTCCAGCTTGATACTGTGCAATTTCATCGATATGTGTGCTGGCATTTCTATCATTTCCTTGAGTTTCCAAACCACAACATCCGCCATATCGTTGCCTTTATTCACATACTTGCAAATGTATTTGATGGGCTTAACTGAGTTAGAGTATTCCACATTAATGTGCGATTTGTAGGCTTTTGATAGCAAAGGGGAATATGGAACAACCCACCGTTTATCGACTTCAAAGGTACCATTTCGCATTTGTATGATTGCTAATTTACCGCCATTGTCTATTGATCTTCTCCTGTGTAAAGGATATCCATCATTTCCTGTAACTTTGTCTGATAGTTTTGCCCGAGGATATCGCTTATAGCATTTTCCATCTTTCATGCATGGTGAATTTGGATTTAGTATACCACAAGATCCATGTATCGTATTCTTTGTCACAACTTCATTCAAATCTTTATCAATGTCAGCATCGTGTATTTCAGCACATATTACATCGTCGATTTGATCTGAACTGATTTTGTTATAGAGCCAGATTAGTACGTGTGAGTGTGGTAATCCTCCCTTTTACCACGCCACTGAATACATCCAGCAGCACACAGACCCAAAGACTTTATGTTTAACAATGAAATTTATTAGCGATTTCAGCTTTTGTATGAAATTACGTGCTGTAATATCATGCCTGTTCAGGAAGTAATAGTTGTATATCATCCCAAGCAGGGTTGCATATGAATGTAATGAGCAGGTCAAGGCGGCCATAGTGACGAACATATGCAAATCCATGTTGAGTGTGCTCATGCATATGACGTGGACTACCTATATATGAAGATGGCAAAATTGCTAGTGGTCTAACGTTGGTTGTATTACCATCAATTTGAACTGCATCTCGCAAATGAAAATATTCTTCAGAGCGAAGTTTTGACTGATTCAAATGTATGGATAGTAACCGTTCAGATTCAATTTTTGCGTACATGTTTACGATGTATTGGTGGAACAATTGACAGTATTTCAGAATGAGATAGCTTTCATTTTCCCGAATCATTAATAGGTATAAATAATAGTTCATTGCGCTGCATTTTTTTATTTCTTCACCAGTAACTGGATTTACCATATTAACATTGAAATTATATCCATCAGCGCCATCCCAGAAAATGATTGGATGTTGCAGAGCATCATAGAATTGATGAGCTTCTGCAGTGTTTGTCAATTGATAATTTCTACTATGAAGTACAATATTCCTCGGATGAAATTGACCTCGAACTATAACAATTACAACTCAATAAATGTCATTGTTAAGTTATAGTTGTAGAATTGAATCTGCACACGTGTTTTTCAGCACGAATAACAATCTTGTGTGTATCAGATGGCATCATTTCACTTGCAGTTTTTTAATAAACACACTAAATTGTTTTACTATGAAGTAGCACTTGCAGTTCTGAAACCATGGAACTTCTTGTGCCAGTTAAAATTCTACATCCTGCATTCAGTTCATCATTGTTATCACCGATCAAATACAGTTGTATTAATTCATGATGACCATCTGGGACAGGAAGAGATCTAACTTCATGGAAAATTTGCCCCTTTACTTTAAAAGTTGGTATGAATTGTGCTGTAATGATTTTTGCACCGGACGACGTCATTTGGAAGCATGAGTTGTATTTCCTGATGTCCGATAGAAAATGCTTTGATTCAGCAGTATATCCGGCAAGCAAAGTTTTTAATGGTTCTGATGGTTCTTCAAGTTGAGGTAGTTTAATTTTTCCGTTGGCACAACACAGCCCTTTAGTTTCCCCTAAAACTTCAGAGCCTTGCAGTAGGGACACACTTCAGTCATAGTGCTGATTTGAACCTAGTGACTCAAAATGTAATCATCATCAGGGTTGTAGTGGAATGCAAGCCGATCCCAATCCCGGGATTGTTGAGCATGAAGTCGTGGTTGACGCTAATCTGCAGTTTCTCGTTGACGTCTTTCCGCATGTCTCAACCTATCACGTTCATTCCGTCGAGATCGGAGCAGATCTGTATTAAGGGATTGTTGTATCAGTAATCTTGCATCCTCAAGTCTGGAAGCACGGTTAGGTTTTGCACATAAAAAGAAAGGAGCAACAAAACAGATTCGGTGCAAACCGAAAGTTCTTTTGTGTATTTTTTATTTTATATTTATTTTTTAAACGACAGAAATAAGGAAAGGAAAATATATTACAATAGCAAACAATGGCAACAAAATAAATCCGTTTATTTTATTATGAGCCCCCCCCTCACTCCAAAAAACACAAAAACAATGGAAACATTCGTAGTGACGTAGCAGAAATGTAAATATGTTAAAGAAAATCAAAATTGAATTATGGATTTTTTTCCATCATAAAAACGGGATGCACAAAATAGAGAAAAGTAAAAAAAAAATAAAATAAAAAATAAACAGTGAGATACGTGTCTAGTTATGAAGCATACAAAAAGAATGTGGAGGAGGGGAAAATGCGAGCCATATATATGGGATGTACACGTGTGTAAATATAATTTTAAAATAAGTCAATTATACACCGCTAATGTTAATAAATAATATATAAAGAAAAAGCAGGCTACAAAAAAAAAACAACAAAAAAACGAATTGATACAAATTATTATGTATAAATATAACAGGGTTAATGGTATACTTAAAATTAAATCAGAAGTATTTCCAGTAATCGGCTCGGCTCGATTCGGAACAGAAATTTTTTTTTTATATGGTAATATTTTTTCTTTTTAATATTTAAAAATACTGTTAGGTTAAATTTAACAATTTCTGTTTTACTCTTTAACGATTGTTAAATGAGTTTGTTTTATACGCATGTTTAATCAGAATCGTTTTTTTTTTCGTCATTTCAAAATGGTCGACCGAAAAGAAACGATGTCGAATAAAAGTTGTTTTTTTTTTTAATATGATAATATTTTAGATAGATTACATACAATCATTGTTATAAAATATTACGGAAAACGGGCTTGTAAATTTCTAGTTTAGTGATTTTGAACAAACCGGACGTTCCATTTTATATATATATATATATATATATATATATATATATATATATATATATATATATATATATATATATATATATATATAGATTCTGAGTCTGAATAATATTTTAAACAGAAACTGTAGAAAATTCACTAATGTTTTATAAAAAACGCAGCGTAAAGAATAAATGCTGAAGATGTAGGTCATAAGTTATCGATGACAACTAAAGAATAAGACTACTCACTATTTGTTTTGTTTAATAACATTAGTGTGTCTTTTTTCGTCAGAAACTTTACTATATTTTATGAAATACATTGTATTACTGAATTTATTTGCGTTATTTTTTTCTGAAACCCAAAATGAATTTCCGGATGGATTACAATTTTTTTACGTATTGTTATTTTCCAATTGTTCAGTGAAACTTATCGATTTTATGTTTTTATTGTTTCCCAAATGCGTATGCGTTAATGCTTGACATTGCAGATTTCGTGTATCCATGTCGTTTATTCTACCTCAAAGATAGAAGAAGATCAGTTACAATGCCTTAAATATAAAGAAGCACTCTCCCCTCTGCAAAAATGAAAGTTATCATTGTGTCATATGCATTGTCTATTTTTATTACATTTGTTTCAACTAGCAAAGATATTATCTGTTTTAATGATATAATGATAAGATTCCAGCAATTTTTAGTCGCGTGCAAGCGACTCTATAAGTCACTCTGTCGATCGGTCGGTCATTCGGTCGGTCTGTCGGTTTGTCCGTAACACTTGTGTGCTTGACCTTTTTGGTTAAGATCAAAGGTATGTTGTTAATAGATGCCGTTCTTAGCCTTTAAAGCTTTTCTTGGCCTTTTGGTCAAGATCAAATTGTAGTATCTGTTCTTACTACATGTTTTACTGATGTTTGTATCTTTGTGATATAAAGGGGGATCACTTTTCTGTAATAATTTAATGTAAAATGATCACCCACTTAACAACTAGTCAGTCTCAAAGCCATTCAAGTCATTATCCAGATCATTCAAGTTGTTTTTGAAGGATTCCAGCTATTTTAAAGCATTCAAGTCATTCTTAAGATCATTCAATTCATCCTTAAGTTCATTAAAGTCATTCTAAGTCATTTACTTTTTATTTATTTAAGTTATTTCAGCCCATTTTTCGGTAATTTTAGTTTATCTTTAAGAATTTCATGTCGATCCTACATTCACGCATTCATTCATTACACGAGAGCACGCGACTAATGGCTATCAGCCCTGTTTATATATAATTAAATACTTACAATGCAATCACAACCAGGCTGGTAAAATGTTTCGAGAGAATCTTCTTGGGTTTGATTTAAGAAAGACACGGGCAATATTCCGTTACACCGCTTACTATATAGCGTACCATTTTTGCCATTACCTGAAAGATATTGATATTTTTGTTAGTGCATACATTTGTGAATTAATAGGATTCAAATTTAAAGTGTATAGATTCGTGTTTATAGCTTTCAAATTTGTAGTTTATAGATTTGTTTGTGTGGAACATTTACATTTTAGTTTATGATTTCATTAATCCGTTGATTTGATTATGTTTTACTGATAAATATGCTATTGTAAAAATGCATATCTTTTTTGTGTATAGCTTTTTCATAGCTTTCAAATTCTTAGTGTGTATATTGGTTTGTGTGTAGTTTTTTTTTGTTTTAATAATGACGTGAAAATATTTAAAAAAAATATTCGTGCAGTATTGTATATTTTTTAAATTCGTAAGTGTATAGGTTTCTTAGTGTATAAATGTAGTTATTATAATAATGATATAATCAATTGAATGTAATCAGATATGTGATTACATTAACTCTGTTCATGGAAGCAATAAGGGAACGTTACATTTTTATGGTAAAAAGACAAGTATTTATTGTGAATAACTTACATGGAGGAACGATTGATTGGGGCTAAGCCGACCACTTCATGACAGACAAAACGAGCATACAACCCCCGTTCATTAAAACGCATTCGGTTAGAAAGACTTTTACAGAAAGTGTATCGCGTTGGATAATATCATCATAAAAAGAGATTTGGAGGTTACGGTTGGCCGAAACGCTGTGAGAATAACACCCACAAAAGAAAAGTATTAAAAATAACACAGAAAATATAAATTCTGAAATGTATCAAGTTTTCTATGTTTGTATAACAAAGTTGTATGACCCCGCTGATTATTTATGGCGGTGAACACACTAGTAAATATTTAGGAGCCTAGATAGGGGTGCCATTATCCGTTATTTTTACACCGCATATGTGATAAAAAACGTTTGTCGCACCGACTGTCAATTACTTTGTTACTTCCGAAGTCTTTTACACAGCGGTACAATGGGGAGCTCTGTAAATTCTCATCAATCACAATAAAATGTTGGTTTGTTATTAAATATCATGGAATATTCTCATTATGTTTATGACGATTACAGTGGATAATAAAAGTGGCTTTTCATCTAAACTAAAACGATTTCTTCATTAGACAACGTTTCGCTACGTTTAGCAAAGAGAAGAGAAAGGATGTCTATATCCAATCCAGTGAAATCTAACTTTCAAGTGATCACTATTCGTAAACCGATGCTTTTTTTTTTTTAATAAAATGAAGTTAGAATTATTCTTGTAATCATTAAGGATAAATTAAATATAAAATTATACAAAATAATCTATTAGTATTTTTATAAATCTGTGTTTTTTTTACTTATCCAATGACAACTTCCATTTCCGACAACTAACTATAGGATAATTCATACCGCGGTTCTCTGTAATATAATAATAATGGTAATTCTGATTTCGTTTATGAACGTCTCTCTGGAAAGGGATGGGATTCATTTCCAGAGTATTTCCCTTAATTCCGGCTTCAAACCAGGAGCTTCAAAGATCAAGGGTTTTCCTAAGGATGTTGTGGTACCTATAATTGCAGAGGTTTGAAGGCCACCTAAAACATCGGGGATTTGTAGTCTTTTCAATTGTCCTTCCAGACTCCTAGTGTACCAACTACGACCGGGATTGTGTTTTAACCCCGTGTATACGCCTTATCTCCAAGGCCAATGGAGCATATTTGCTCCACTTCTCATTCTCCTTCTCTCTCACATTCCTGTCCCAGGGTACTGAGAAGTCTACAATCTGCCAGTTTTTTGAAGCCTTGTCAATGACGACCACACCTGGACGATTATGTTCCAGTTGCTTGGTCGTTATGACACTACCTCTACCTTGCCGTCCTCACTTGTTCTCACTTCATCAGTCACATTCTCATATCATTTTCCAGCACACTTCACCCCAACCCTCTTACACGCCTCTCAATATATCTGGAGTCCCATGCTATCGTGTCTTTTGCGGTACTCTCTCTGGGCCAGTCCACTACACCCTGCTGGAAGGTGCGCAATTGACTCTGAGGTCTTACCACAAATCCGGTATTCAGCAGCAACTTCTTCTCCTAGAACCACTTTTTTGAACAATCGTGTTCCTAATGCCTGCTCTTGTGCTGCACAAACAAAAGCTCCAGTACTTTTAGCCATATACCCAGCTCTAAGCCATTGCCATGATATTTCATCAGCCACTTCTGCTATATCCTGGAAGAACCTTCCATGCATTTTCTTCCTAGCCAGTTTCTCTGCCCTTTCTCTATCCATACGTTTCACATAATCAGCCTTGGTCTATAATAATAATAATAATAATAATAATAATAATAATAATAATAATAATAATAATAATAATAATAATAATATTTACGTGCGAGACCTGTTGAATTTCCACAGGAAACCCATTCCCATATATAATATCTTGATGTTAGCATTCCATAGATGATCAACGTTAACAAAGACGCTCTGATATTATTGTAGCTCTTTAGTTAAAGTTTGAAAAGTATTTATCTAAGCTAGCAGGGACGCTTGGCGTAGCCCAGTCATAAATTATACTTAAATATGATATTATAATTCTTGCAGATTTCGTATATATTATTATAAACTTAATGTTCTATAAATTTCTATATATTATAAAGTTGCCATTTCAAAAATAAAAAAAATAAATGACTTGAGTGCCATCACCATAATTGAAACCGAAACCAAAGCTTCAGAAGAATTCTTGCTAAAATTTTCTTATTACAAGAAATGGAAGTCCATAACAATTAAACGACACACACGCTATCCTATTAATATATATATATATATATATATATATATATATATATATATATATATATATATATATATATATATATATATAAATCCTCGCTAAAAAAGTCATGTAACCTGCTGGTGTCATTAAATTGGACCCTGTGAATTTGCTCAAGTATCCCAAGGAACAAGTAAAAGTAGGTAACGTCTAATGAGAAAACCAAAAGATAAAAAACTATTGTCGGGTTTATTTTACCAAAAAATGGAAAAACGGGCTAACATTCAAATATATAATAAATGAATGGAAGAGTTAAGTGTGTTTTTACTAAAGTTTTTATTTTTTTTAATTTTTAATTATTATTATTAATATTCTGATATCATTATTATTAATTTTAAATTATTATTATTATTATTATTATTATTATTATTATTATTTATAATAATTCATTATTATTTATTTTTAAATCTTATTATTTTTTGTTATTAATTTTAAATTCTTCTTAATTATAATTATTTATTATTAATTGTTTAATTATTATTAAAAATAATAATAATAATATTAATAATAATAATAATAATAATAATAATAATAATAATAATAATTGTAATAATAATAATGATTTTAATAATAATTATAATAAAAACTATTATTAATATTCATCGAAAGATTTTATTTGGGTAATTATTCCTTATTATTCTTATTATTAATCTAAAGCATTTATTCGATTGAGTATTTATTCCTCTTATTTTTTTAACTATTATCATTAATTATTATTATTGTTCTCATTGTTATACTCTTTATTTTTGTTATAATTTTTCTTATTATAATTCCTCTTATTGTTATTGATATTATTGTTATTATAATTATTATTGTTGTTATTGTTATTATTATGGTTGTTATTATTATTACTGTTACTATTATAATTTGCTTTATTTTTATTGTTAGTATTATATTATTTTGTTATTTATATTATTATTATATTATATTTTTATTTTATTATTATTATTATTATTATTATTATTATTATTATTACTATTATTGGCTTAAAAGGAGCTTTCACAGAGGTCATCAATGATCTCACATAAAGACATGTACTGTTCCCTGGAAGCTGAGTGACAACAACTCCCCACAGGCGTCCAGCAATCTTCACCTCCTACGATAGCTTTTGAAAATAAATTAGCGTTGTCTCAACAGCCTCTCACTATTGATTTCTTGCTAGCAGTGACCTTTGGTCTACACTGGAATTTGAGTGGCACTAGGCCTCTCCAAGGTCAGTTCTCTTTGCTCCTGTCCAGCATAGGTCTGTCTATCGCTCTCTTTTCGATTTTTCCATTCTCCTAGACCCTGCTCGGATATTTAGTATCACACATTTTGGGTGGTGGGAACGGTGGTGTGGCAATGGGAGGGGATGTTGGATGGGTGATGGGGATGTAGAAATTGTAGATATGCAGCTTCTATGTTCTTCGTTCCCTGTAACGCTTCTTCATGTTTTGCATCCGCAGCAGTTTGTCTGGCCCACGTATGTG
Source organism: Euprymna scolopes (assembly GCF_053919585.1). Lineage (NCBI taxonomy): Eukaryota > Metazoa > Mollusca > Cephalopoda > Sepiida > Sepiolidae > Euprymna > Euprymna scolopes. Next base: position 98,945,411 of record NC_136513.1, read on the forward strand.
GTTAATGTGTATTAATCTCCACATTCAAGGGTTCCCGTAATATTTCAGCTGTTTTCATTATTCTTATTCGTTGTATCTTTGCGCCCATTCCTTTGATTCAGATTTATCCCATTCTTTTTTCAACGTTTTTCGGAATTGTTCCAAGTGCTCCTTCTATTATAGGTATTATATTGATTTTCTTCAGCATCAAAATCCCTTTTCGCTCTCTAACTAGCTCTGTTTTTCCTTTTTTTTTTATTTTTGATACTCACCCTGTGGTCAGCTGGGACAGAAAAATCTACGATTTGACAGGATTTTTCTTTCTTCTTAATTATTACGACATCCGGTCTTCTTGCCTGGATGTGTTTATCCGTCTCTATGGTTTTGGTTCTCCATTTTTTAATACTGTCGAGCGCTTATGCTTGTACCATTTGTCTGTGCGTTGTAAATGCAGTTGTTTTGCATGATTCCCAGTGTACTGCCCTCCCCGCTTGTCCTGCCTGTTTTTTGGATTCCTTTTGTGCCAGTTTGATGCACTCACATACTATATAGTTTATCGTTTCGTGTCTTTATCCACAGAGTTTACATTTGCTGTTTTCTTGTGTTTTATCGATCTTTGCTTGAATACGTTTGTTCTTATCGAGCTATCTTGTGCTACAGTTATTAGGGTTCAGTTTCTCGGTTTACATGTCCTTTTTGCATCCATGTATAAGTGTTTTCGTTATTCTCATCGTTTGTCAATCTTATGAATCTTCCGTGTAGTTCTTTCTTTTCCTGTTTTGTCCTTTGTCTGTTTTCTGTTTTGTTGATTTTTTTCTATGTCTCTTGCTGTCATAATTATCTTTTCAGTATTTTGCATTATGTATTTTTCTACTTTTTTGTGTCATTCACACTATCTTCCCCTGTTGTCTTTCCTTTTTCACATGGAGTCTGCCAATATCGTATTCCAGGTTTAGTGCATTCTGCCTTGTCATGAATTTCCGGGTCTTCTGATCGAGCTGTTTCAGTTGTTCCTTTGTCCACCCTATAAACGGTCTAGAGTATCTTTCCAGTGATACTGCTTATGTATTTATACCTTTTTGTAGGTTTCTGCTATACAATTTCACTTCCAGGAGTTTACTTGTTCTCGTGAAGTATTCATTTCCAATTCTCTATTTAATTTCTGTTGTTTTGGTGGTGTCTGCTTCCAAAAGGCTCAAGTATTTATAGTCGTCTTGTTTACCTAGTGACCTCATCTTCGCTAGGTTAGGTAGTTCCATGCCTTCTGTCGTTTCCAGTTTTCCCTTTCTTATAACTAGTAGTGTGCATTTTTCCAATCCAAATTCTAAAATAATTCTGAAAATCCTGGTGTTTTTTTTTTCATATCTCGACTCCAGTATTGGTCCTTGCGAAAAGTTTAAAATCGTCCATGTACGTAAGGTGATTCATTTTTTTCTCCGTATTAGAGAACTTGTATCTGGCTTGGCATTTTTTCAGAATGCTGTTCAGGGGGCACTATTATTATTTTTTATTATTATTAATCTAAAGCTTGTATTCGATTAATTATTATAATTTATAATTATTTTTTTATTTTTAATTGTTTTTATGTATTATAATTATTGCTGGTCTTTTTATTGTTATTATTATTATTATTATTATTATTATTGTTGTTGTTGTTGTTGTTATTGTTATTATTATCATTAATTCTGTAAAGCTTTTATTCGTTTCCAAAAAGAACTAGTGACGAACTGTGCGAATTTTGAATCCAATTCGTTCCAGGATGACACTTATCTGAAGCGTCCCTACCGTAGAACGCGTGATTTCTTTCTAATAAGAATTCTTAGAAAAATACCAGGCAAACAAAAGTGAACATTTTTCTGCCAATGACGCCATCCTCGTGTATATTATCAACCTGTCTTCATCAATTTCTCTCTTCTTCTAGTTTGTTGAATTCCTCCTTAGCCATATCAAATAAAATGCCTTATTTGTTGCTTCCGGAATATCTTAAATCAACGACGACAAAAATCAAACTATAATGTAATCGGAAATGGTCTTTATAGCGTAAATCAAATATGTCGAAAGTATAGACGGCGTGGCGAATATTGTCCTATGAATTATTATTCGCAAGCCGCAGAGGCAGCAACATGGAAAAATATGAATTTGGAGAGAAAATAGTAGTATTATGTGGACGTCATAAAGTAGTGAGAAACCCTTATCTATCCCGGATTTAGCAAAGTTATTTTGACAACGATAAAAATATTTTTAGAACATCACACACATATTTTACGAGCAGTCACCATTTTTTTTTTGTCAAATATGTTCCAGAAATATGAAACTCAGGAGTTATTTGCAACTATTCATGTCCAAATTTTTCAGAGAATAACTTGGCTCAGCATCATTTGCTATTTTATAATATCTATAATGTAAATCTCAATGGGTAGTTTATGTGAATTTACGTACGTACGTATGTATGTATGTTTTTATGTCTCGCTAAAACTATCGACACACAATAAACACTGACAAAATTATCGTTGTCAAAATAACTGTGCTAAATCCGGGATATATAAGGGTTTCTCACTATTTTATGACGTCCACATAATACTAATATTTTCTTCTTCAAGTATACTTAAATCATCAGTTTAATTTTCATTATATTCAACTGAAATGAATGAAACAGTTATTTTCAGGTACATTTAAAGCATCAATTTAATTTTCATTATATTCAGCTGAAATGAATAAAACAGTTATTTTCAGGTATACTTAAAGCATCAATTTAATTTTCATTATATTCAAACGTAGAAATTATTTATATTCACTGCTGATTTCTTTTGTTATTTTTTGTTAAAATGTAGATGTGTATTTGAATTCTTGAATAAGACGAAACTCTTGCATTTCTATAAATTTTATTAATAACATTCTACACTAATTTTAATTTAACAAAAAAATATTTCCACAACAGATATATCGCGCGCTGTTGGCCAACCTTTAACCTCCATTCTTCCGCCGTATTCTTGAACAAGTAGTTTATTGACTGTACTCTAATAAGCTCATCGCACTTCTGTCCTCTCGAATGTATACTTGCCCGACAATTAGCAAAATCCTACGCCTTCACCATTAAAGTCCAAGAGTTTCTTCCCTCGGATATTTAGATATTAATTTGCTTTCCTGTTTCTTCCTTCTTGGATTAAACTGATGTAAAAATCTTATGCGAACAAAGATCTTACTTGTGAATGTCACACAGTTGACATGATCAGAAATAATCGCTCATTATGCTCAAAATTATTATATTGTTTATTTCGGACATAAAAAGTAGATATAAAACAAACGATCCGTTTTAATTTGCAAGGCACGTATTACAACACAAACTGGCTCACATTGACCTCTCGGAGATCTTCGTTTGATATGTTTAATGAACACATCTTGTGCAACCAAGTTATACCCTGAAAATGCTTGATGCTTTGTTAAGTAGAGGAAACTCAAAAAATCTATACATCACTATGTGGTTTTCTTAAATAGAAGTAAGAGATAATACGCATGATTTTACTTACCGAAAATTACATATTTTTTTCCACTTAACAGGTGAGTGCTTTTTGTTTTAAGAATGAGGTTTCCATTTTCCATCTTATTCAAATCCTTAACACTTCCCTGAAAGAGAATAAATTAATCGTTTCTACAAAGAGAAGTTAGAAAACAGAAATGGGTGTGCGTTGTATTATTAAACTGTCTAATTTATTTTAAGAAAACTACGCACTAGGCGGAATATTTAGTAGCGTGCATAGATGCCTGCAGCAAATTGCATTCTGGAATGGAAAACTGTTATTCTAAGAAAAAATGTAAAATATATCTAAGTTCTCCACTCATAAGCTCCAAATGAGTTGATAGGTGACCTACTTTAAAGGATTCAGACCCTCTTTCTCTATCTTCGTCTCGTTCATTCTCTTTACTCACACACATACACGCACACACACACACACACACATATATATATATATATATATATATATTTTATGTAGGTAAGTGAAGTAATATATATATATATATTAACTTATCTACAAAGATAAAGAAATAGTATTGCTTATGTATTGGTGTTAAGCATTTATTTTAAAAGAGCTATGTACGCGACTACTATAAGGTAGTAAGTTATGAAAATATATTTATGACAATTAAGCTACACATAGGCTTGCTTTTTTCAAACCCGTAGGTAATTGTCAGGGAAAATACTTTTAACCTGGCAATTTATTATGGAGCGCTTGTCAGAGAAAGAAAATTCTTTTAGATCTAAGCTATTGAGTAGTGTGTGATTAAAGATATGGGTTATCTTTAATCACACAAAAAAACATCGTAGACGTATATTATCATTTAAACAGTATATCAATTAAAATATTTAAATTCAGTAAATAAATTTAAATATTTAAATTATGGCCGATTTGGTCTTCCGTACAACGGAATCTTACATCGTTACAATCGCAAGTAAACAAGGAACCTTGCATCTGAAAGATAACCAAGATATGCATTGATTTTCATGCCTTTTCTAAGTAGTAAAGTATCACTGCAACGTCTCTCAAAATAAAACGCTGTTACTTAATGGGATCTTGAATGTGTCTGGGGGAATATTTATTAAACCGTCCTGATTTGTGTGTTTTTTTTTGCGTGTGAACTTAACTTAATAAAGTATTCTTTTATGTGAACTGTTATCCTCATCCTCATTGTTGTTGTTGTTGTTGCTACACAAATTACTCAAATGATTCCAATACAAATAATATATGAACGTAATAAGTTCAAGAGGAATTATAATTGCCGATGATTGTTTATCAATTCCCTCTTTTACTAATGAGGCACTACCTATCGAAGCTAACAACATTAAATAAGGTAACTTACATGGCTACACAATAAATAAGTAATAATGCGATTACAAATCTTTATTTACACTCGTTCTAAACAATAGAAAACTACGGCAATTCTTTCCCCTGTCTGTTGTGGATATCAAAACTAAATTACATCAGACAAAATTGACATTTTATTATTCTGTCCCATTTATTATTCAATTTTAACCAGTTCTAAAATTATATTTTTATAAGTAACTAGTAGACTGCTAAAATACGCATACATATAATATTTTAATTCTTATTGTTATAGAAGCAATTCACTTTTGGTTATTATCCAATCTATAGCAATGATTTCAAATGTTATAAAAAGTATTACTTGAGTACCATCCGCTAACATCGAAACTAGAACGCTTAGCGCTCCAGCCTTACGTATGTATTCAGCATCGTTACCATTTGTGGTGCGGACACATGGATACGAAAATTTAAAATTAGCAACTTTGAGATATAGATTTTCAATTTAAAACATAAGCAAATACAACAAAAAAAGACATAAAAAGTCAACTGGCGTGCTTAAATTTGACTCCTTAGCAGTAATTATTTCCGGTAAAAAAATCAAATGTGTGCTACGGGTCCAAATACCCTATATATATATATATATATATATATATATATATATATATATATATATATATATATATACAGCGTGACCAAAAAACAAACAAAAAACATAGAAAGCATATCTAGAACATATGCTGTAGAACGGAGAAAAAAAAGGCCAAAGACCCTATTGTTTTCGTGTGATGCTTGGAATATAATAAACTAGTTATGACGAAAGTTTCATTTCATTCGAACAAAACACTAAGAAACGGGGCCTAATTAGAGTTGGGACCCGTTCTTTGGGTCACCCTGTATAAGTCTAACTTTTATATTAAATATTCAGAGAGGAGATTGGTAGAGTCTTTTCGCATATATACCAACAAGATCAATTAAATAGAATTCAACATAATATTGAAATATGACCAATCATCTAATTAGAAACCATAAAAATGGATGAAAAATTAACTTACGCTCGTTTCTCAAAGTAATATGCAAATTAGTTCATTATTTGTAGTTGCTCACATATCCATGATTGAGTATAATGAAAAGTTCGTTTTAATAATTTTAGTAAAAATGTATAATTCTAATATTAATGTCAAAAACTCAACTCGATCGGTATATAGATAGATAATCACCGTTGCAATTACATTCAACGGGCAACTAATGCTGTTGAGGTTATGTTATAATTATGTTTTTCGGGTTCTTGAAAAATATCCTCTAGAAATCTATTAACAGATTCGAAGAAACTTTATTTTTTACTTTTGTTCATCCGAAACAAGGAAGATTTTCACTTTGGTGTAAAAAAAAAAAAAACTAGTAGTTTCTGCAAATAACACTTCTTCTCTTTCTCTCAACAAAGGTGTAAAATAAGAGTGGGCTTAAAAATATGAGACTCACCTTGTAGACTTTTAAGATTTCAATCGTGTGTTCATCTGTATGTCCCACCTCGATAACAGTCACTTTTAACACTGGAAAAATATAATGATTTTATGTACCATTTTTGTTCTGCTTTGCCTTTGTTTAATCAATCAATCTTTTATGAAGTTAACAAAAAAATCATGTTTGTCCTTACGTTATCACTATTCACCTACTTTTAAAAAATGATTTTGCCTGATCGCTTAAAATGTAATCAAAGCAAAGTAATTAAAGACGCCATCTGATGTCTCTTTTGAGTTGAATGTGAAGTAGTAACTAAAATTAACGCTTATTTCGGACGAGGGTGTAATATCTAATGATATTGTGAGGTCGTCATTCGCGCCGGACACCCATAGTGTGGAAATATATCACAATTTCTTTAATCGGTTTTGTAGATGAGCTATAAACGACACGAATCAGAATACTTAAGTTGTTATTTTACAGTTTACAAAAAAGTATTGCAAGAATAAATTATACAACTAAAGAATTATACTACTATCTAATTTCTACGGACATGGCTCGTGTATATAAATCGTCAATATTCGTGTAGTTAACTGAATAACATGACTTAGTTGCATTATTTGGATTCTGTGGACAACTCGAGAGCTATTTTTGCAACGTTTTCATCGATGTAACGTCAGGCCTTCGTCAGATGTATCTTCTCAAACTCGGGGATGTTACTGCCGAACTCGGGAATTTATAGGGAATTTTCCCAAATACTCGTGGTACAGGAGTTGGAAAAATCTGAATATAGAAGATCCAATCCTCAGTGTGCGCGACTGAAAAAATACAATTGCGAATTAGGTAGGGGCTCTATCCAGAAAGCATGTTACTCCTGTAAATATATAAACGGTTCTGTTCGAAATCCCGCGCATATTCCTGACCCTGAAAGAAACATCCCCGTGTTCAACAAGATACACCTGCAGAAGTTTGCGGATTACATCGACTGAAATGATGTGAAAATGATACTTAAGATGAGAACAGTAGTCTGACAAATACAAATAATACGAGTAAACAATCATCACCTCCAAAATTCAAAACATAAATACAACTTAGTAATTGGTGTCATCATTGCGATTTGTACGTCTCACCTTCATTCGTACGTTATCGCTTTTTACACAACTTTAAATACGAAATCGCTCCATGATTGGTAGTTAATCCGGTATCGATTAGTTCGCCAATTCATAATGTACCCACTAAAAATGACTTGTTCCTAAATCAACACTATATCATCCTATCAAGTAAAAGAAGTTCAATTCGTAATAATATATTTAAAAATAGTGGCATCTGTGTTATTAGTTTGTGGAATATTCCAATAAAAATTACTGTTATATTAATAGAAACATTTTTGTTTCACCGAAAATTTAAAATGAATACACTTATTCCTTTTATTATTTAAAAAAAATATTTACATTCAAATGAGAATTATTTTACGGAAAGAAAAAAGTATCAATTTTCCTTAATATGAATATCCAATATCTTTGTTATCTACATATGACCTTTTTTCACAGAAGAGATTTTGCTATAGTTTCTCTGCTCTATCTATATTGAAATGATATGTTTAAATTTGTCCAAATGGTTGTGCAACAATTGTAATACATGAAGAAATGCACCGTATGATTTTATATTTTATTGTCTTCATTTTTCAAAAAATATTATATATATATGTATGTATCTATCTATATATATATTTATTTATATATTACATCTGGAATGTGAGATTGTATATATATATATATATATATATATATATATATATATATATATATATAATCTCACATTCCAGATGTAATATATAAATATATATATATATATATATATATATATATATATATATATATATATATATATATATATTATTTCCACAATATTTTAAATTGGCATAAAACTGACTCAGGTTTCAATTGGATCACAGTATAATATTCACTGCAAACACTCTTATTTCCCAGAATCGTCTGCCTGTGGAACACAGTGCCGCGGGATGTTGCCAAATGCATGTTAAACATTCGTCTTAAATAGCCAAGTTAAGCTTGGAAGACATTATTTCAAAATGAATATTTTTATTCGAAATAAATAGTATACTGTCCACATAGTATTATAGCAATTCACTGTTTTATATTTATAAGACTGTGGTTTTGTTGCGTCAACTGCACAGGACATCATCGCCCGCTGTTTGTGTCACATACTTTTATTCGCTTACGGTACTGTTCCTTGTGTCAGCCATGTGGTCTCAGCGCTGTATCCTAAAAATTCTCACTACATTATTTTGATGGTTTGTTATGCTTAATAATGAAATCACGTTTTGTTGATTTTTGATGCATAAGTCTGGAATAGTAATCTCATTGTTTTCTATGCTTAAGATTGAAATAGAAGTTTTGTTATTTTTCTGAATTCGTTATTTTATATATTTAGATTCTTCGGACTACTGTTTTCACCTCGGGTCTCATTTTAAGAGCTTTTCAGTCGAAGTAACCCCCCGAGCTTCTTCAGGTGTATTATGTCGAGTAGGACAATGTTTTTATCCAACTCAAGAATTTGAACTGAATTTCGAACGGAATCATTTATCTTCTTAATAGCATGTTCTCCTTCCCTAGACGAATGACTAAATAAATATCATAAGTAATTTATAATTGCATTTCCATTGACAGACACGTGAAAATGATACTCACGATAGAAACAGAAGAATTTAAATTATAGGATCATTTCTGTTGCTCCACTATTCACAAGTTTAAAATAGTAATTTCGCTAGTCTGGAATTTCTACATTTTAAATGACAATTCTTTTCTTTTGTCATACTACAGTCTACAATAGTATTTTGTTGGTCTATTAATCTTTAGTTTTACATAGCATTTTCGTTCGTCTGTTATGGTTATGGCACCTTACTAAAGCCACCCATAGCGACTTTTACCTATCAGTCCATACAATACTCATATAGTTACTAACCACAAGAAACATTTTAATCATACCTAAAAAATCAAACCCAAGATGGTCGAACTCAAAATCTGAGGTATTTGAAATGTTTTTGTGATAAGGCCTCTTGGGTGAATGTATCTAACACGCAGTCGAGTGCATGTTTGCATAATATATAAATTGGTATCGTCAACAATCTGTAAACGAAGTCTAGCTTTATTCATACTAACCCAAAGATTAGTTCCAGAACGTATTACCTGAAGCAGAGCAATAACAAAAATGAACTGAGAGCACAAATTCAATATAACAGGAAAAACTAGAGCGAAGCTTCGGATCTGACTTCAGGTGGAAAACGATGGAATACATTATCGCATTCGAAGATATGTCAGAAATTATGAACTTTCGAATGATATTAAAGTATAATAAGTAATAGTAGGTGTTGTTAATCATGAGATCACCAACATGATTAACTTCATTTTAAAGTTAAGTTTTCCAGACTAAAAATATATTTTAAGCTTAGGATTCCAGACCGACGAATACCCGTTCGATGAACATATTATGTAGATATTATGAATAGATCATTGTATTTTTATGGTAAATATCTGGAGAAGAATAAAAAAATGTACTTTCTTGTGGAAAGAAAACATAAAGATGCATTTACTCACCAAATTCGTTCAAGCAGTATTGTCTTTGCAAATTTTCGAAGAAACAGTAATCACGTGAAGCTTCAATTACAACTATCTGAAGTAACAAAAATCGAAAAAAGATCCCAGCAAGCATTGTATTGTCAATATATATGCCTCCTTCTCAATGGATTAGCTTGTTATGGTGTGGAAATACAGGAAGATAATTGACATAAACTTAAAAAGTAAACACTAGATTAAGCGTTAATTCTAATTGACGTTTAGTTATATATGTAGATCATTTGTTGGTTCAGACAAAGAAAAATTAGTCCGTCAGATTAACATAAAACAAGAATGAAGGTTGGTTGAATTAATCATTTACACAATTTATATTTATGAACATCACGATTCTGATTTGACGTTTCGATTTTCAGGAATATTTTATCATACTAAATGTCTATGTTCGAAGTCATTTCTTGTGAGTTGCAAAATTAAGAATACTTGTCAATGCCAGCATTTAAAGTTGGGGATTAATATGCAATGAATTTTATATAAAATTACATTTATTTTTATATTATGAACGTTCTAGAATATTGATTCATATACGTCCTTTCTCTTTAATTATGATTATCAACCCCCTCTAAGAATAGGTAAGTACGGGCATTGTCTGCGAAGTTATAATCAAGCCAATCAACTAGTGTCTATACAATGCCCATGATTTTCACTCGTGCGAACACTGTCGATTATCTAATGTACTTTCCCGAATTCGGCGTTTAATAGTTCTTAATTCCTTTCATTCACGGAGCAGTTGTTTGATTGCCCTGGGGTAGAATCTCGTAAAATAGTGCAAAAGATGGCTTAATGGATGACATCGAAATTTATGACCGCAAAAGTTTTTACCTTACACAAATGTTTGCGTAAGCATTGAACCACTAATGTCTGCATGGACAACTCTATAATAATTATTTAATTACACAGACACACACACAGACACACAGACACACACGCGCATATATATATATATATATATATATATATATATATATATATATATATATATATACTAGCATGTGTGCTCGGAGTTGCCCGGGTGATTAGAGGTGTATGCTGAGCAAAACAAAAAAAAAGGTAATTGTTTTAAAATTTGACCCTTATTATGACCTCCTAACATTTATTGTTTTGGGCTCAAATCAAGTTATTACGTTAGATCCATGTCCAAGGAGCATATATCTAAACTTTCTAGTATTTAGACCCAAAATTGTCGGAAGATTTGGTATAGAGTTCTCAAAGGTAAACTCGTTGAAATTTGATCCCTTAACAGCCAATTTCTGGCCGAAAATCGATCAGAAAGATTTGCCCAAATCTCAGTACCCTGTATATCAAATTTAGAGTCTGTAGACTAAAAATTGACAGAGTTATTGCGTGGGAAAATGAACACAGACACAGACACGTTCACTTAAATAGATATATAGCTATTGTAATTCACAAATTCCCGAATAGAATATTTCGCTCTATTACAGTCAGGCTGTACAGCTAAAACTTGAGAGTTCAACCATCAAGTTTATAGTCGACCGTTGTAAACATAAATCCAATGAAATAACAGCTCATGCACATACACTAGTGCTGAGCCAGTGGGCCTAATTTGTTGATTTACAAGTTTTGCATTAGATAAGAATCAGCAAGAGATAAGATTTATCAATGCAGTTCTACCCTAAATATGCATCTACTTCTAGTCTCTCCCTTTTGGATAGTGATCAAAGAAGACTCTCCAATCTCATGATACCCGATTTGTCAACTAAACATCAACACAGATATGCAATGTTGCATCCTCATACCTGTTTTAAAAGTATTTTTGTAGCAGCTTCCTTGGTGAACTCATTGAAAATCTGCTCAACATAATTCGACAATTTCACTTAGTAACACAATCAGATAGCCTCTCTATTTACTATCATTACATGCCAGAAAATTGTCTACTTTCATAGTTTTTCCCTCGAACAGCTAGACCTTTGAATTCCATTTTTGCTCTTTGCGTCCCTAACTGTACTGATATTCAGAAGTTTACATCTAACCTAAACTGACATTGTTCACTTAATCTAAGAATGGCTCGACATAGTAGCCCATGATGTGATATACATTGGTTGGTGTGTCAATAAAACACCATTATATATTTTTCTAACATCAATATATTTTCTTCTTGTGTCCAAGTTCCCCGTTCCTCTCGAGCTTTTTTACATTAAAAACTCTCAATTTTATGAATTCTTATATATATATATATATATATATATATATATATATATATATATATATATATATATATAAATACTAGCTGAAGTACCCGTCCTTGACTGGGTTAAAAAACAGCTTACAGAAAATGGATTGTGATTGATGAAAGTATGAAAAGTTATGAAAAGGAGGGGTTGTAAAAAGATAGGTTTTGATACTCACAATTTTATCCTAAGCAAAATATGATGAAAGTAAAGATAATTTTCCCGAAAATATATTTTTTATATCAACTTTTTTTCCATTCGTAGCCCAGAGTGACCAACAAAATGGTGTTTCCTTACAAAGAGAAAATGATATATACATATAAATATAAATATACAAGAAATAAATATTACCATAGTCAATAAAAGTTACTTTTCTGGTAGAGAAGTTCATTGGTTTGTATTTTAAAGTAGTTTGTAAAAAAATGTTTTTCTTTAATTCACGAACGGATTTTAAAAAGATCAAGATGGCAGAGACTTTGAAATGGAGAGCCCCGTTTTCAATTTGATGGAGGAGCACCTGAGCATTCTGTGTTTACAATTTAAGAGAGTTCCGTCAATATAAGGAATATTTATACACATATTTTTATGTTTTCCGTTATTTTGTGCTTCGGGAATATTCGATTATGGCCTATGTAGTTTATATAAAAATTCACTTAAGTAGTTATCGCCTCAAATTTCGTTTTAATTTCGGTTCGCTGAAATTATTTCAAGTAAAGAGAATTAAAAACTATTTAAAACACATGAACTGAACTTTTATTCACTATGGTAGCATTTATTTCTTGTATATTTATTTTTTCGGGTAGTCGTTTGTTGGCTTTTCTGCTAAACACTCTTACTAAATAATATCGACGAAATATCGAAAAACAAAGAAACAAAAACAGTTTTGAAAAATAATGATGCTTAACTTACTTAAGTAAAATAATTGGAAACAGCAAAATGGGATATTAAAAATCTAAACACGTAATTACTTTAGTTTATTAAATCAAAGAATCGATATGAATATGAATAAGAAGAAAATAGCGCCCTTTTCAAGCAGAACGGCGTCGTTTCAGTTTTACAGTATTGAACGGTGTAGTATCGGATTCAGGATTGTACTATTGTAATGTAAAGAACACGTAGAAAATGTTGTAATCAACTGAATTTCTTTCTAGAACACTGACAAAAAACTTAAACAGATATATAAATAAAAAATTAAAAGGTTATGCAAATGCTTTTAAAAATCACGTAATCACGTTAGCAGGATGTTTTCCTTCTTTTGACACGATGAAAAGTAACGTTCTTATTCTTTATTATTTATCTATTTATCTATTTTCGAAAGAGTGCCACGTGCATGTGGAGAAGAAAAAAAAACAGAGTTATGCAAAATTTGTGTCGAGAATTGTCTAAAGTTTCGACTTGTTTTTGACTTTCACTTTAATAAGAACGTGAATTTATGAGATGAATTTATTCGACACAATATGATTCAACTAAAAAAAATAAATAAAAGCTAACATGAATTAAGATTAAAGTTAAGGTGTTATTGTGGACCCTCACCCCTCTTAAAAAACCTTGTTAAACTTTGTAACATATTTACATTCTATGGAGGTCAGGAGCGAATGGACACCCAATAATTTTATTATACCATATTTCTTCAAACGGAAACATAATTATAAAAGTATACTTACGCAAATAGAAATGAAACGTCTTCGTTAAAGTTTGTGCCATATTTCCATGGAGTGCAGGCGCGAATGCTGATCCCACACTTTTATTATAGCATCTCTATTAAAGTTAAAACATTTATCAAAGTATTCTTTTGTACATCAAAAACCCTTGTAAACGTTTTTTTTTTCATTTGTTTTTTCGACCCTTTGGGGTCCAGGCGCGAACGCAGACACCACAGTGTTAATGACCCCCGTTCTGCCAGATCAAACATACCCATTCCTGATCCTCGATACACCTTCTATCATTATATGTAATCAGTTTTTTTAAATAGTCAACCATATAGGAGCCTATTCGTGACCACACCGCCCACACACAGGCGTTCAGCTTTGTATTATAGATATATAAAAGTGAACGTGTCTGTGTATCTGTGTGTCTGCGTGTCTGTGTACATTTCCCTACGCAATAACTCTGTCAATTTTAAGTCTACAGACTCGAAATTTAATATATAGGGTACTGAGATTTGGGAAAATCTTTGTGATCCGTCTTCAGCCAGAAATTGCTGGTAAGTGGTCCAAGTTCAATCACTTGACTTTTGAGAACTCCACGACACTTTTGGCTATAAACAATTGAAAATTTAGGTATATGTTTCTTGGCCATGGGTCTAACTTAATAACTTAATTTGAGCCCAGTCTATAAATTTTCAGGGGTCATAATAGGGACCAAACTTTGTAAAAAAAAATTGACCTTAGCGGTCTCTACCAAACTACTCAGACAATTTCTGGTCTAAACATTTGAAATTTGATAAAAAAAAGAACTCAAAAAGCAAGCGACAAACTTTTTCTTTTGCCTGATATAATAAAGAAAAAATGTTTAAATTAAAAAAATTTGGAAGATAAACAAATGAATTATGTTTTTTTGTTTTTTTTTTACTTATCGAGTAAACAGAAAATGAAATCTACTTCGTTTCGTCAATTCGTGGCTGTAAAATGAATCGAACCGGAAGTTCAGTTTTATTAACAAAACAGGTTCGCACACTAACGGTTACGAAAATATATTTATTTTATTTAATATTTTTATAAAAAAATTTATTTTAATTACATAAAAACATCCCTCGACTCTAAAGATGGGTTGTCTGAAAATTTCAAATACATTGGTAACATAGAAATATGGTTTTATTCGCTTATAACGAACCAAGAATTACATTTTGTATATATATATATATATATATATATATTTTTTTTTTTTTCATTTTGCTTTTGTGTGTATTGACATTCATATTAAAACCCCTCCTTTCAATTTATTTTAAAAGAAAATACAATTTTCTTATATATGGATTGTGGAAATGCATTCACTAACAAAAGATCTAGCTAATTTGCATATTCTTTTAAACATTCATTTTAATTAATTCCCTATTAGATTTTTCGGTTTTCTTATGGGATGATCATCTAGAGTTTACTATTACGTGTAATGATAGTCAAACATGTTCTACATTATTTATACTTGCATAATATTTTCGTAAAATATTTACAGTAAACACAAATTGTTTCCATATATATGAATGTATACGTATATATCTTTATTTAATCTATTAGTCTCTCTCTCTCTCTATATATATATATATATATATATATATATATATATATATATAAAAGTGAAAGTGTCTGTGTGTGTGTCAGTCTGTCTGCCTGTGTACATTTCTCTGCCCAAAAACTCATATTCAGGGTACTGAGAGTTGGGATAATCTTTTGATCAGTTGTCGGCCGGAAATTTCGCAAGTAAGGGGTCAAAGTTCAACGATTTGACCTTTTAGAACTCTACCAAACTACTCCAACAATTTTGGGTATATACACTTGAAATTTTTGACAAAAGTTTCGTGGTCATGGATCTAAGTTAATAACTTGATTTGAGCTCAAAAAAATAAATTTTAAGGTGGCATAATAGGGGACAAACTTAAACAAAATGATCTTTTTTTTTTGCTCAACATACACCTTCAAATACCTGGGCAACGCCGAGCACATATACTAGTACATCTATAGAAGTGAAAGTATGTTTGTGTCTGTCTGTCTGTGTACATTTCCCTACCCAAAAAAAAAACTGTCAATTTTAAGTACAAATACTCAAAACTTGATGTACAGGGTACTGAGATTTGGTATAATCTTTGTGATCGGTTTTCAGTCAGAAACTTGGCTGTAAAGGAGTCAAAGTACAACGATTTGATATTTGAGAACTCTACCTAACTCATCCGACAACTGTAGGTCTAAACACTTACGATTTTAGGTTCCTCGGACATGGATCTAACTTAATAACTTGATTTGAGCACAAAACAATAACTGTTATGGGGTCATAATAGGGGTAAAATTTTAAAAATATTGACCTCTGCGGTCTCTACCAAATTACTCTGACAATTTTTTGTCTACATTTGAAATTTTACATAAAGGGTATTCAGAGATAGGGAAAGCTTTTCATCGGTTTGGGTCGGATATTTTTAGTTACCAATGTATAAATGTATGTATGTATGTTTGCATGTCTGCCGAACACTTTCGACAGAGGCGACGGATTTTCTCAAGATCAGTATCGTCTTGAAGTCTGACTTTTGAGACAACGAATATCGAAACATTGGCTAAAAACATAAATATCTTCACCTTAAACATGGCACCTTTCTACAGGGGGGTGCTTTTCTCACCGATAGTTTTTTAAGTCATCCTCTCCTTTGGATTGTCTGGCCTAAATTGAAAAAAATGTCACTTCCGATTTAGCGTTAGTCGTAACAGCATAGACGTCATGTTTCCCCGTTCTTTTCCTCCTTTGCGGGACGGGTTCGAGCCTGCCTTCCTACTCCCACTGATTTTTTTTTATTTTTGCTCAACATACATATCCAAACACCCGGGCAACGCTGGGTTGAAATGCTAGTATATATATATATATATATCTATATATATATATATATATATATATATATATATATATATATATATATATATAATTTTGTAATTAATTTTTCGCGCTTTCGAATCCCGTTGTTAGCGTTCTAAATCAATTTATTCATTTTTTTCAGGCCTTTCCCCAGCATGGACAAAATTTATAATCGCGCGAGTTTCTTATTCCAGTTTAAACTAGGTCAAAATCTGCCGAGACGGCTCATGATATTTATGATGAACTTTGGTCCAGGAACCACTAACGAATTAGTGGCACAAAGGTTGTTCAAGAAATTTTACAATGGTGACGAGCACTTCGAAGATGAAGACCGTCGTGGCCGGCCGACTGCGGTTGATAACGAACGTTCGAAAGCCTTAATTGAAGCCGATCCTCGCAAAACCAGAAGAGAAGTTGCTGTTAAACTCTATGCCGACCACTCAATATTAGTTCGCCATTTAAAGCAAATAAGGATGTCAAAAACGTTGGTTACTTTGGTGCCACATGAAAGGAACAATCATAAAAACATCGCCGTTTTCATGGGGTCTTCTACGCCCCTTCTTCGCAATAAAAACGACCCATTTCTCCAGCGGATTCTGACGTGTGATGAGAAGTGGATCCTCTACGACAACCGGCGACGGTCAGCACAGTAGTTGGATACCAGATAAGCTCCACAACACTCCGTAGCCGAAATGGCACAAAAAAAGGATATGATGATAGTTTGGCGGTCTGTAGCCTGTCTGATCTATCACATCTTTTTGGGCGAAACGATTACGGCGAATTCCTGAGTCGAAGAGATCCGCCAGAAGCTCCCACGTTGTGCCCGAGATTGGTCAATATGAAGGGACGAATTCTCACCCATGACAACGTACGCTCGCATGTTGATCAACTGACCCTGGAAAAGCTGAACGAATTGGGCTACGAGACTCTGCCTCATCCGTCATATACACCGGACCACTCGCTCCACCGATTATCACTTTTTCAATTATCTCGACAGCTTCCTTCGAGAAAAATGCTTTAAATGTCGAGATGATGCCGGATCGATCTTCAATGACTTCATTGCTTCCAGAACTCAAAATTTCTATGCTAATTGGGTAAAGCAACTTGTGCCGATTCTAATGGTTCTTATTTCGATTAAGGTGTTTTATGATCTTTTGAATTTGAAGGTAAAACTGATATTATTTTTGCACAAACGTAATATTATATTTTATTGTAATAAAAGGTATACATAGGTGAAAATTGGACTTCTTTCCTCATTTAGATTTATTCAATTACGATTTTTAGTATTTATCGGAGATATTCCAGTACAATGTCTTCGTAATAACATATCAAGTACATTTTTATGTAATTTCAAAAATATCAACCCAGCCAATTCCGATCCCATAGGGAATGCACTTATGCACAGAGACAAAGTAGAGATAATTGTACTGATGATGGCTTGAGTTGGAATTTAAAATACGTATTTTCCTATTATGGCTCCATTATGTTCTAAACCAAAATATTTATCTCTAACACGCCGCTGGCTTTTCGAAGAATTTACTGTTGATTTTATTCGATGGGGTTTTCTGCTTGTCCGGTGAGAAAACTTCTCAAATGCACTCGTGATGATAAGCTGTCTTAATGCGTTTATTTGGCTCAAAATTGGACGCTATTCTTAAATCATGTTGGTTCGAGTATCGATCTGCGATAATTATCGGAAATTTTCCGATACGGAATCTACGTAAGAACACTCCCAGACCTATCAAGTACAATTTCAATGCAGGTGTAGTTACTTTTATTCTTTTTCACATTGAACTTTAAACTAACGGGCTTCTAATTGGGATTTCTAATTAAAAGAAAACAGTGGGGAGGTGGGCAGTGAAATGTTTGTTCGCATTTTATTTAAACTTGGAGCCAGGGAAATAGGAAACGGAGAGAGTTCAAAATTCTTGCATAGGAAACAACCTGTTGAAGTAAAAGACTTTCGATCATCCAGGGAATAAAACATTGAAGGGTGAGATTTTTCTATTTGTTGATTATTTTCTATATACGCCAAGAGGTAATACTTTATCACGAGAGATTCCACTAAAAGCGGCACAGGGATGGTGGTTATCTGATTTTTGGTAGTGTCGAGGATTATAAATGCTCGCTGTGGCTCTGTAGAATCTTTTGCCTCGTCTATGCATGATTTTTTTCTCTTTTTTATTCTATTTTTCTAATGCTTGAGCACGTTTGGCTGCGTCTTCCTTTCGCTGACCCTATCATCCTTGGCAAAAGAATTATTAATTTTTTTTTATCATCTAATCGTTTTGTGATGGAATACTGTTGCCATATCTGGGCAGGGGCTGCTAAAAACAGCCTATCCTGCCTTGACAGAGTACAAAATAGACTTCGTGGCTTAGTGGGGGATGCCCTTTTCTCTACCCTGCAACCTCTCTCCCACAGAAGAGATGTTGCGAGCCTGTCCTTGTTTTATCGTTATTTCCATGGCAGATGCTCATCTTAACTCCAATCTCTGGTCCCCCCTCGCCAATCTTTCATGAAAAACACCCGTCTAGCTGAATCCACTGTGAAAAAGTTCCCCCACTCTATATCTGTGCCTAAATCAAAACGCAGATTCCATGAACAAAGCTTCTTTCTTAGAACTGCACGCCTGTGGAACTCTGTTCCGTTTGCCTGCTTCCCTCCGGACTACAACTTGGATGTCTTCAAGTCCAATGTTAACAAATTCCTAATGAACCGCCCCCTTAAGTAAACATATCAGCAAATATCCTTACTAACGTAATGTACTTGCAATAACCCTTATCCCTGAGTGGCTTCCGGGCCTTGATAAGTGGTGATCACTGTGTAAAAAAAAAAAAAAATATGCATTTGCTTCTGTTGCATGTTCAGTTGATTCTTTCGAACAGGTTGAAATACTGTATTGCCTAAACTGTATTGTTAGTAAGTTCTTAAGTACAATTCCTGTGTGACATTTCTGTTCCCCAATGAAAACTCCCTTTGTTCCAGAAAATCCAGGCGGTTAAACAAAAAAGAAGCATACGAAAATAATCTATGTTCACCGTCTCTGTTAAAAAATTGCTATTTTTTCTTTCTTTTGAATAATTAAATTTATTTCCTATATTCAAAGCGAAATAGTTTATAGAAATCTAAAGAGTTCAACATTAATCATTTATTGGCTACAAATGTCAAATAAGGATTGTGAAATTAATAAATATAAATAAATTGTTGGAATACAAAATCGAATTTGCTTAATTCATATTTAAATTAATTATCACAAACAACCGCATTTTTCTTACCCCACCCAGCCGTGACTCAGGGACGGTTTTTTGTTTGACGATCAACTCACATATATAAATCAAACAAATTGTCGTGTAATACAAAGTAGAAACCGAAGGGACCGTTGTGTGTTCATTGATTCTTATTGAAAGAAAATATTTGCTATTTTCTACACAATATTAATCAGACTGCTAATTAGAGTCACAATGTTTACTGGCATCTTACTGCAATTTCTCATACTTAAAGCGGTCCTGGTTGAAGTCATGAATACGCCCTGTGATAAAAAAAACATCCACAACAGTATTTCTGTGAAAACAGTTTAGGTAACTGAAATATAAAGTATATCACAAAAACAACCGCTCTCTCTCTCTCGCTTTCTCTCTTGCTCTCTCTTTCTGTCTCTCTTTTTCTTTCTCTCTCTCTCTATATATATGTGTGGGTGTGTGTATGCATATATATATTTATGTTATCAAAAATATATCATTAATATAGCAAACTGATGAAGATAAGATCAAGATTATAAAGAGAAGTGAACAAATATCTATATATAAATTATATCTATACAAGTGAACGTGTCTGTGTGTCTGTGCACATCTCCCTACGCAACAACTGTGTCAATTTTATGACTATAGAGTTGATATTTGATATACAGGATGCTGAGATTTAGGAAAATATTTGTAATTCGTTTTCTAGAAGGCTAGATTTTATTTTTGAGAACTCTACCAAACTCCTCCTCTTGAAATTTTAAATACCGGTTCCTTGATCATGGATCTAACATAATAACTGGATTTGAGCCCAAAACAATAAATGTTAAGGGCTCATAATAGAGGTCAAAATTAGCAAAAATTGACCTCTGTGTTTTCTACCAAATTACTCAGACAATTTCTGGTCTACACATTTGAAATTTTACATATAGTGTATTCAGAGATAGAGCAAGTTTATTAATTGGTTTGGATCGAAAAGTTTTAGTAACCAATATATAAATGTATGTATGTATGTATGTATGTAAAGACGCTTGGATTTTTTTTTTAATCCAAGCATCTGTAATTTCATATCAATTGGACTGTTGTTTTACGTATGACTTTTCGAATGTTTCTTCATGTGCACTTTACATGTGTTTGTGTGTGTACGTATGTATAGGCATACGTATGTGTGTACGTATATGTGTGCCTCTACATGATTATGGTTGCATGTGTGTGCACATGCATACATATGTTGGCGTACATCTGTATGTACGCATGTGTTTATTGTCATGTGTATGTGTGGTGGAGAGAGCTCCCGTAGGCTGCTGTCAAGGCGACCCCTCTAGGAGAAGCCAATCTTAGATTAAAAAAAATAAAAAATAAAAATATAAAGCGGGTGACCAGTACCCGCACTAAGCTGGTTTGCAGTT
Organism: Euprymna scolopes; assembly: GCF_053919585.1. Lineage (NCBI taxonomy): Eukaryota > Metazoa > Mollusca > Cephalopoda > Sepiida > Sepiolidae > Euprymna > Euprymna scolopes. The sequence continues at coordinate 98,966,712 of NC_136513.1, forward strand.
TTACTTGTTGCTGGCTATCTTGCTCTTGCTTGTTGCTAGATGTCAACATTTTGAACCGAGAGAGATTTAGCTGTCGTACAAAGCTAAAACTCTGTAACATCATCTATGTATAGATACTCCCTCAGCCATGGAAATGTTGTGACGCGTGTAGGCCTGAAATGCTGGAAGAATGTAGTAATTGAGCTGCCATCATTATATGTATATATGTATGTATAGGTGTATGTATGTTCATGTACAGGTGTATATATATGTGTGCATATCTATGTGTATATGTATGTATATGTGCATATGTATGTCTATATGTGTGTGTGTATGTATTTATGTATATATATTTGTTGGATGTATGTGTATATATGCATGTGTGTATGTGCATATATGCATGTGTGTATGTGTATATATGCATGTGTGTATGTATATGTATGCATGTATATGTGTATATATGTATGTGCATGTTTGTGTATGTGTGCATATTTATGTATGTGTATGTATATTTAGGTAAGTGTGTGTATATATATGCATATGTGTGCATGTGTGTATATGTATGTATATGTGTGTATGTATTTGTATATGTGTGTGTATTTATAGGTATGTACATGTGTATGTATGCGTGTGTGTATGTATATATCTATGCGGGTTATGTATTGTGTATGTATATGTGTGTGTATGTTTACAGATAGGTATGTGTGTATGTGTATATATGTATATTTGCATTTATATATATATATGTATGTATGCCATTGACTTGTCTTGTGTATGTTGATGTATGTGTACTATGTATTGTGTATATATGTATGCATATATGTGTGTTATATGTATGTGTATGTGTGTATGTATGTTTGTATGTATATATGTGTATGTATACTAGTGACCGTCTTCAGTGCCATGTCTGTTTGATCGTGTGAATTTTGCCGGCAGGACTAAAGTCATTTTCGGCTCATGGACTTTCAGTGCCTGAGAGAGTGGCACTCGTCTGATAAGACGTTGCAATCATCATGTCTGTATCTATGTATGTTTGCATGTACAGAGGCGACGGATTTTCATAAGGTCAGTATCGTTTATAAGTCTGACCCTTCAGACGACAAATACCGAAAGATTGCCTAAAAACATAAATTTCTTCACCCTCAACTTGGCACTTTTCTACAGGGAGGGGTCGCTTTTTTCGCCGATCTATCCGATAGTCATACCCTCTTTTCAATTTTCTAGTCTTAATTAAAACCTACGGCGCTCCAGGTTTGACGGTGGTCGTAACAGCAAACACGTCATGTTTCCCCGTTCTTTTCCTAGTTCACGGTACGGGTACGAGCCTGCCGTCCTACTTTCACTTTTGTTTCTTTTTTTGCGTAACATACACGGCAAAACACCCGGACAACGCCGTGCTGAAATGCTAGTTTATAAGAAATATAAGAAATAACAGTTATACACACACGCACGCGCACACACACACACACATACATATATATATATAACATGTATATATATATATATATATATATATATCACATAAGAACGATAAAGTAATTCATCAATTTGTCCTTTTATTTTTTTTATCGTTCCGATGACAATTAATTATTCTCTTTTTTCTTTTGATTAAGATAATATATATATATATATATATATATATACATATTAATAAATGAACGAATTAGTATAAAAAGGTGAATAAAATATAATGACCATATTTCCCAGTAAACACACACACAAACACATACACAGACACACAGACACACAGACAGACAGACAGACAGACACACACACACACACATATATATACATATATATATATATATATATATATATATATATATATATATATATATATATAAAATGGGTTAAGAAATTCCAACGAAAGAAAGATGTATATTTAAAAATACATCTTTCTTTCGTTGGAATTTTTAAATCCATTGTATATATATATATATATATATATATATATATATATATATATATATATATATATATATATATATATATATATATATATATGCCTGTCCACATTGTTGATGACTACCCCCTTATTTATATATATATATATATATATATATATATATATATAGACATATATATATAGACATATATATATATAGACATGTATATATACATATATATATATATATATATATATATATATATATATAAATAAGAAGTCAAAATATTCACGGGAATAAAAAACGCACGTACACGTGCATACACACACACGCGCGCACACACACACACACTAACATATATATATGCATATATATTTATATATATACTTTATATAAAATCCAAATATATACGGAATAAAAAGAAATGAAGCGTGCATGGTCCCCTGTCAGTGCACAGTGAACGAGGCATAAACATGTGCCCCCAAATTTCTCAGCAGACGTTAAATCCTGGTGAAATTGAAATAACGATGTAGTTTTAGGCCTTAACATATGTAAATTCCAGTTCTAGACCGTGCAAAAAAATCATTTGCCCCTTTCTTTTTAGCCCCCAAATCCGCAATATCTTAACATATTTAAATTTGAGTTTAACACCATGCAGAACCGCCCAATAAACATACTCAAACATTTTTGGACAAATATGATAAAATAATCCCAAACATGAAGTGTTTCTTTTCGCGAAGTATAGAGAAAATAATGTAGAAATAAGATAGTTAAACTTTTCAGAAATTTTTATAAACATCCAAAGCAGCATTTTTTAAATAAGCACAGAAGTGTCAATTTTAGCCATTTTAAAGCGAAAGGCACCCCTAGGGTGGCAACGCTTGTTTCCCAGAAAATCCTTTCTGTTACTTTTGTACGCATATTATTTTTTAATATTTGTGCAAAATTTTTAAAAATTCGAAGATATTGTTATTGAAAAAAGTGCGGACAGACGAAAAAAGTCAAAATATATACGGAATGAAAAACATTAATACACACACACACAGACATACACACACACACACATACATATATATATAGATATGTGTGTGTGTGTGTGTGCGTGTGTGTGTATTAATGTTTTTTCATTTCGCATATATTTTTACTTTTTTCGTCTGTTCGCACTTTAATGAAAACACATTAATACACACACACACAGACACACACACATATATGTATGTGTGTGTGTATGTGTATTAATGTTTTTTCACACACACACATATATACATGGGCGTGTGTATGTGTGTGTGTGTGTGTGTGTGTGTGTGTGTGTGTAGGTGTGGGTTTGAAATCAAAAATCATAACTGCATGAATTATCTAGATGCAATAAATTTTAGAAATCGTATGAGTAAAAAGTATCTATATCTAGCTTTTAAAACGTTAGCTAAATCTTAATATTTCAATAAAGTCACATAAGCGCTGATTATCTAATCATTGTGGTTTTCGTCATTCACATAATAAACATCATCATCATCACAATTATAATGATCCTTATTGTAATCGTCAACTTTTGAGATTAAAATATTTACAAAAAGAACAAACTACTTGAGGCGACAAACAGGTAAGCAAATCAAAATTTCACATGCATGTGAAAAAAACAAAAAAACGGAACAATGATAAACAGAAAATACAATAATAATGCGCGATTGTTTATTATTTTTGCTTATTTTTGCAGCATTAAGATTAGAAATCATCTATGGTAAAAATATATCAGGCGGCTACGAATACCTAACAGAAATCAAAGAAGTCTACAAAGTGAGAATAATATTGGATCATTTGCTTTTTTATCATAAACTAGCGAGGGGACCCGGTGTTGCTCAGGTGGTCAGGTTGTGTAGTAAGGCCCCCTGCGAAGGACGGGGGATGAAACAACAGTAGCGGAGGTTTCTGCTTGTGTGTAGGTTGTGTAGTAAGAACTTTTTCTTATTCAAATTTCACCCCAAACAAGGCACAGTGCCACTTTGAACCATCGGGCACATAATTTGCGGGGGGGGGGGCATTATGAAGGGAGATGAGTAGCAAGACGATTGTTCGCATTACACTTGAGTTCCAAAGACTTGCAGTTCTGGGGAATTAACTATTGGAGTAGAAAGGTTTCTTACACACTAAAGCGGTGGGACTTAGTTGCTTGTCGGGTTTGTCGGTGGTGGTCACGTTGAGGAGGTACAAGTGCTTACAGTTAGTCAGAGCATTCATCATTCAATATTTGTAAAACAGAGAGATGGAGCAACATTTCGTCGATGGGACAGAGGTTGAAGCAAGGATGATAGTTCAGGACCTATCAGATTGACGACTCTCTTGAATGGTTACCTTATAGAGGTACAGGATACTTTCAGGTGTAAGTAATTTTCTAGCACGGCAGATAGAGCCCACCTTCATTGCAGCAGCCTTGGCAATGCTCTTAATGTATCTATTCCAGTTCATACCAAAGCGGTAGTAGCCGAGAATGAATCGAGACAACAGTAAGGAGAGGTGTTAAAAATTGTTAGGCTCGTGTCCGTAACGAGAAGGAGGATAAATAAAAAACGTGACGTTTTTGTCGATGTTCTATCGCTCGACCAGAAGTCAAGACATTAAGCAACGTCAATCAAAAAGTGACAACGTCTTGCTAACATGTCGATGAAGATGGAACAAAATTGCTTGTTAAGGCTGAAGGGATTAATGCTGTTAACAATTTTTTTGATATTTGTCGTTCGAAGGGTCCAGCGACAATGCTATATATATATATATATATATATATATATATATATATATATATATATATATATATATATATATATATATAAACTACTGTTGGTTTCTGGTTTAAATATAATTATTATTATATAATTATTATTATTATTATTATTATTATTATTATTATTTTATAAATATTGTTATTATTATCAATACACACAGAGTGACTTTCGAGCCAAAAGCACATACATTTAAATATCTGCTATGATATTATCCTCGGTCTATGTATGAGAATTCCTTCGGAACTGAGATAATTTTCCTTTAGTAACGAGACTATTTCTATTCTCATTTAATTATTTACTAATATTAATTGTATTGATTTTATTATTATAATTATAATTATTATTATTATTATTATCATTATTATTATTATTATTATTATTATTATTATTATTCATTTATTTATTAATTTATCTATGTTTCGCCTCTTTATTGAAGGAGAGAAGGAATTTACTCACCATTAATAAAGCCGACAATGTCTCTAGCTCTGCCCTCTTCTGTAGTTTTATTACTATTATTCATAACTATTAATTACATTATTTTTACCGTTTAACAATTTCATTTCTATTTTATTATACATATTGAAATCAATTGCGTCTCACTTTTGTCGTTTGAATTAAACGCTTTTACGTTGAAACATTAAAAAACACATTAAAATATACAATCTTCTTCCACAAACGGCTAAAATAATTAACGTGAACTTTTTCGAACATGATTGCTAGGAATGAACGCTGTCCACACTACAAGTTTCCAGTTATTTCAATGGTTTTCTCTTTCTTTTTCATTTCGCTTGAAATATATAAAAAAATATATTAAATATATATATATATATATATATATATATATATATATATATATAATTTAAAAAATAAATAAAATAACAACAAAAATATTACATACAGAAATAACATCATTTTTTATGCTTCAAAATCCCTCATAACCTTTAAATCAATATATATATATATATATATATATATATATATATATATATATATAATTATTTTTTACTATAATAATTAAATACATACAGACACTAGTGTTTCATCCTTTCCGGAATCTTCAGTGCAGGGTGTCACGATTAATACCAGTCGAACGATTTGAACCCCGCAACACGAGCCATCTCTGGCTCGATTAGCGGAGACCTAATCCATTCGGCTACCATTAACCGCGTGAAGTAACGTTGAATTTAAACATCTTAATTTTTTAAATGTTCATTTACGTCAGTCAGACAGTGATCTAATCGTTATACGATGATCTATGCATAAGAGTTAAATTGACCGACTTTTAATTCAACTGAAAGTGCTCAACGATAAGAAACGAATTTCTTAAAGGGGCTGTCATAATTATTTTTTACTATAATAATTAAATACCTACAGAGACTAGTGTTTCAATATATATATATATATATATATATATATATATATATATATATATATATATATATATATATATATATATATATATATATGATATTCCCCATATCTTCTGGTCTTGATGAAGGGGAGACAAAACTTGCTGCTATGGTTGCAAATGATCTGCAATAACAGCAAAGGGAGACTTGATTCCAAATATTTCTCATATGTTATATCTTGCCTCTTTTGGAAATAGGGTACAGTTATGAATATCTCCAGTATCAAATAAGCCGTATACACTGTGATATATTCTTTATGTATGAACACCAAAGATGGAAGATATAACATATGAGAAATGTTTGAAATCAAGTCTCCCTTTGCTGCTATTTCATATCATTTGTAAACAATAGCAGCATGTTGTAATCTCCCCTCAATTTTGGAGGAAAAATAAAAGATTTTGTATTCATATATTAAACAATGTAAACAAATTACTATGATAGATGTATTGGCACGAAAACTCCTTTCAAATTGCCACTATTATAGCTTTTTGTGGGTGCTGAAAACGAAAAAAAAATAACATAAACAATCCGAGGAAACGTGTAGTTTTATAGATAAGACGATATTGTAAAGTAGGTGATCACTTTTCTATATTACTTTACCGTAAAATGAACAGCCACTTTATAGCCAAGGTGGCCATAAAATGGGTGTTTATCTTACATCAAATAAGTATAGAAAAGTGATTCCCCACTTATTAAAAAAGTATTGTGTAAGCGTGAAGGCAAATGTCACATAGCTCACTACACAATTCAGGTTATTAGCTTTCTAATGGGCTTTCATTTTTAAAATTCTGATCAGAAGTTTCAGAGATTTGGAACGTTTAAAATTGCCCCAAAAATGTGATATATCTATGTATGGATATATTTATACTCGTCGCCAAATTGAATATTGAAATGCTCATATCTTTGGTTCGATGCTTCCACCGGCAACTCCGGTAAACGTGTCCTGCTAGTCATTAGAATAATTCCAAAAACAAGAACAATAGAATTAATATGACAAATAATTTACATCTTTAACTTGTTTTCTTAATCTTTTTAATATAGTTTATCCCCTATTTATTTTACTACTTCTTTATTTTATATATTTATTTTTCACAATGATGAAATTTCTACCTGCATCTTGATGTATGGAAATAACAATATACGGAGAAAAATATGTATACATTTATTCATAGATGATTAATTATTTTTTCTTAATTTAATAAAGTTAAACTTAAAGAATTCTAATTAAAATAGTATCTAAGTAATTGTAACATCGCAATTAGTAACACATCCAAAATTACGAACAGAAAAATAAGTATTAATAACATAATTTTCGAACGTAAATCTATCTTAAATACTAAAAAAAAATAGTTCGCAATGCATGCAGCCGGGGAAATAACTGAAGGCAGTATTACAGTAACAATGAAGTTTAGCGTACCGTTTACTAATTAAGGAATTTTACAGAATTATACAAATCTATGCATTTCTAAAAGTTTCATAGAATAAATTCCTCAAAATAATTAGTACCTAAAATGATATGTCTACATGTGATCCTTACTTGATTAGTTATCTAATTTTTCTTTGATATTTATTTTAATCTTCCTTGCCTCCTTCACGTTTTAAATTCTGTTTTGCTTAATTCAAGTTTCAATCTATGTATCTCATTTCAACATGACAATACAGAAGATATTGCTTTTAGTTGAAATTAAAATAAAAATACGATTCAGTTTTCGATTTTCGTTATTATTTACGTGTTTTTATTCGTAGATAAAATTTTGTATATTTTCTATACAATAAGACAGTTAAAGAGTCGATATATTTTTGTCTCTCAAGCAAATATCTTTTCTTCTGTTTCAGAATTTTTTACAATGGAATTTAACTGCCGACAAATTGACAGTTCTGAAAATGCACACATACCACAACTTCAGAAGTGGAAGACAGTACTTTATTTTCGGTAAAATTTCCCAAACCAAATCATTTTTCTTTTTTAATGAACATAACATTTTCTTCATGGCAACCATATACGAAATTAATGTCGAAATACGACACGATGGGTAAAACTGGATAGAACGCAAATCGTTATTATTTTAATTGATCAAGCAAACTTCATTGTCATTGTCAACATGCATAACAGTCGTGATTAAGACTAGTGCCTACGAGTTCAAATATAGCAGCTACGTAAATCTCCCATCACTTTCTTTGTCTTTTATTTATTCCATTGCCTGAGCGATTGTGCTGACAAAGATGGAAGAATCTATTCTATCTAACACTTATCGTTGGAAAGGTTTTGATCTTGAAATATGTGTCTATTCTCGAAACGTGTTATCAAGAAAGACGCAAACTACAGGTTCATCTAGAAAGAATATATTGCATATTAATCATATCTCAGGGTTTAAATTATCCAATATGAATGAACAGATTATTCACTTTACTCAAAATGTACCTCCTTTTTAGATCGATGCTTCATGAACATCGTTCTCTTTCCAACTTGACAGAATTATACAGTGATTTCAGATTGTTTGATTTCGAAAGTGCCATATATCGTCTTAATGAACGGTTCGTCCTCTTAAAGTAAAAATCACACTCAAGATGAGAGCAGTAGTCCATCCGTCCCGTCCAGCGCGGTCACAGCCGAGACTCAACTCACTACACGAGTTTGTAGCGTAATTCAAATCTTGTCGGTAGCTTAATACTTTATGCTTCGCCAGGACTATCAAGGATATTTATTATTATAATAACGTAAAAGACGCTTTCTTATTTGATAAAAGTGTCTTTTATGCATGGATTTACCGATTTGTTGGCTATTGTTAAAATGTTTTGTATTTTAGGTTTCAAAGAAAATGATTTCTCTGACATAGCATTTCAACCTTTAGGAAACTATCACCTTTTTACAACTGATTTTTCTAAGTACTCAAACCACTGCGCCACGGGTCCTTGCGGACAATCTACACTGTGGGCGACTGAAAAATCGAATTGCTAAATACTTAGGACATCTATCCAGTCATGGCTGACGGAACAAAAGCATGCTACCCCTCTGAAGTAAATAAAGGGTTCCGCTCGACATTCCGATACCCGAGCTCGACAGAAACATTCTCGAATTTTCCAAAATACACCTGAAGAAGGCCGGATGTTATATCGATTGATACTTTGTAGAAATCACACTCAAGATGAGAACAGTATTCCATCTGTCCCATCAAGCGCGGCCGCAGTCAAGATTGAACTCACTACACGGTTTTGTAGTGTTATTCAAATCTTTTCGGCAGCTGAGTACTTAATGCTTCGCCATGGCTATCAAGGGTACTTTTATCGTTACGCCATCACTAAATGGGGTTCCCACCACGGCTTTAAAGAGTCCAATACACCTTCAATGATATACCGTGCAAGTTCTTCAACCTGGTATTTTACCTCGCGATATATACAGCGGCTTGCCTTCCAAAATAGTCAACCATCTCGTACTGGCAAGGCTCAATATTGCTTAAATTCGGTGATCGTTATGTCAACATGAAAGAAACTATTCTTTAAAACTGTAACTCTTAAGGACGATGAGATGCAGCAGCTTGCATTATGGTGGTAAGATAAGTGCCTACTAAACATTTGGGATGCTCACATCGTTGGTTATAGAGATGGAGAATGTAAATAGCAATTAAATTTTCTGTAGATATTCTGAATTTATCAAGAGAATGCGGAAAACGAATAAAATTTCTTACACTTGAAACATTACGTAGACATGAGAGATTATATAAACAGATTTTTAAAATTGTTCGGAGAATTCAGTTTGCAAACAGATAAGCTTAAAGGATAACTGAAATTCGAGTAGTAGTAAGTGAATAAACAGTGATTTTGATAGCAGGGTTGCCGTGGCTTAATGATGAAGTATATTATTGTTGCACGAAATAGGAAATATTCAATAATTGTATAATGCTGATATCCGAATAATTTTAGGGCACGGATAATGCCTCTGGCCAGTTGGATCAGATGACAACCGAAATTGAATGATTTGAAGAGATGCTGAGCCGTTAAGAGAAAATAGGGGTCGTGGATTAAGCAAAGGATTAGATTAACTAGTGTTCTCCCAAAATAATCTTGTTAAAATAACTGAGTAATAAAAAGATATATGACTTGGTAAAACGTTATGCTAACTAGTTTATTTGACGTAACTGTCTATCTAACAGGCAAGGAGACATATTGATTACTTTAATAAAATATCCTGTTTTATGTAATAAAACATCATATATTATTCAAATTCTGAGTGAATTTAACTGATTTTGCAAAATATTGTTAAGGTTAAATTTTTATTCTGTCACAATAAAAGTGTATTTTTCATTATTTCTTTTGTTACTTGACTTACACTAATGTGATTATTAGCTAATTTAATCGTTACTTATTGGCGTAGATTTGTGACTTTTGGAAAATACTTGTTCGGTTGTTGTATTATCCGGTCTTCTCCAATGAGATATATTTACTGCTTACCGAATTTGCATGTCCATCTAGGAATAAGTTTTAGTTAATGAAAATATATTTATTTTTATTTTTAAGTTTTAGTTAATGAAAAAAGATTTATCTTTTCCTTAGCAAATCTAATTCCCGATACAACAGTTGCCCTCTTCATGCATGAAAAGGAACAAGTTAACTCTGAAATCGTACTTGTCATTTCCAATGTAGTTCTAATTATAGCATTTAGTTTTCTGTGTGACCACGGTAACACGATTTAGGGATTGACGAATATGTGAAACGGTTTTTCAGCTTATAACGAAAACGGAAACATGTATACAAAATTGTGTAATGGAAATCGAAAGGTCAGTAGCACGACGGATTTTATTAAAAGTGGTTTGAGAAATCACTACAAGGATACTTGTTTATGTACGGTGAGTACTTATCTGTCTATTGTAATATATTCGTATGTTTGTATTATTGTCCGTTTCTGAACAATTAGATTTATATGTACACGAGAACACTCTTTTAGAAATAAGTTATATTAAAGGAAACCTACATTAACAATTATTTTTTTTTATCTAAAAGAATTAACTTTTTGTTATATTAAGAAATATAATTCAAAGTTTATTCAATTAATGTTTATTGTTTACACTGAACACGGGTTTTCATATATTTTATTCCAACGCTATTTCTATGTATGCTATTTATTTAGAGGAAATTTGCATTCACGAAGCAACCTCATTTGCATATTCCATAAGAGAAAGTCTCTTTTAATAATTAGCTCCATGTATATAACGGTTGTGAGTAATAGATTTTTAAATAGATATATTTAGCAATATATATTAAAAATTGATTTTTTTAAAATATTCATTTTAATAAAAGTTATATTTATTTTATTTAATATTATTATTAGTTGACACGAATTGTTTTTAAAAAGTTTATTATTAAAAAGTTTATTTATTTGAGCCATAAGAGTTATTTCCCCTTTAAGCTATGGAAGCTTTTCCGTTTTATTTTTTATATACAAAGATGAATATGCCGTATGCATCCATAAATGGAATACGTTATCCACTTTCAGATAAGTCCTAACAAGTTTGGATATTTGGTATATATTAATAAATATGTTAATATCACCGCGACCCGCCAATATGTTTCAATCTAGCAATGCCAAGTGTATGCGGCGATTTAATTTATAATTTAATTTATACATTACTAGCAAGACCTGTGGAAATTTCAGAGCGGACTCATTTGTATGTAATATATTGATGTTTGCATTCTGTAGATGTTCAGTGTAAAAGGACACGCTCTGATGTTATTGTAGCTCTTTTGTTAAAACTGCAAAACTATTTATCTTAAGTCTTGCAGATTTTGTATATATTATTATAGAGTTAATTGGGTGCATCTGCTTGAATCGAAACTTATGAACTATATATATATATATATATATATATATATATATGTATATGTATGTATATATGTATGTATATATATATATATATATATTATAATTGTATCAAAATTTAGGAATTTAAATTTATTACGTGAAATGGTAAAAATTCTAATCTAGAATTTTTAATGAAAAGGCTATTGAATTTCAAACTCAAAATGTATGGTAAATTCATTAATGAAAGTCTTTGGTAGCAGCGATATAAAGGGATCCAATTTGTATTTTGAATATTTTGGATTACTTCAAAATTTACCATACAATTTGAATATGACATTAAATATTTTTGTTCATTTTGAACTAATATATAATGTCCCTTGCTCAATGCTTTAACAACTTTTAATTATGATTTTCTGTTATTGTTTTTAGCAAATTAGGTATAAATCATTATAATACTACCTAATATATTTTCCTCTGGGGAGCTGGGTAGACATCGAAAACCAATAGGTTAAGGAGATATACTTATTGAAATGTATTATTTGTCTTGCATATAATAAAAATTCTAGATTTGAAACTTAACCATTTCACGTCAAAAAATTTAAATGACTAAATTTTGATTTATTTGCTCTATCTAGTATATTGAGCAATTTTTATTTAGCTGGGATTGTCTTTATAAAATATTACAGCCAATAATATTTTGTAAGACCAATAATCACTGTATTTCCATTCCAGTAGATGGATTGAATTAATTTATTCTGAAGTATACACACACGCACACACACATACATAGACACACATACACATACACATATATATATATATGTGTGTGTATGTGTATGTGTGTGTATATGTAAAACTTGAGTTCCTTCATCTATAATAGAAACAGAAACAAAAACTGTTGACTAGTTTTAGGTAAAATTATTTAGAAAAAAATTAGATAACTAAAAAACTTATGAATTATTTTTTGTAAAATTTTTTAATTCAAGAAATTAATGTTCATAAGAGAGTCGCGCGGATGTAAGCATGCCACACAAAATAAATAACACACACGCTATCGTAATTATATATAGATTTATTTTATATCCAGCTACTACACTATAAAAGGTATCTATATAACAGAGTGAACATTTATGCGCTTTTTCCGTTAGACTTAAAAGAATGATCGAATCGATAGAACACACACAATAGACTCGCGTGCTCACAAATTTAGATTTATAAATAATAAATAACGCCTAGTGCAGGGCGGCGGCGTTACCCAGTCGAAAACATTTTGACAGCGGGAGGGAGGGCGTTACCCGTCGTAAAATCTGCTTGAATATTATAAATTGTTATAACGGCCTATAGGAGGGGGGCGTTGTTCGTGTAACGTGCATCCAGGAGATAAGCGCCCGCGTGTTTGCGTGTTGTGTGGGTACGTGGGAGAGACGGACGAGGGGAAAAGACTTACCTCGAGATCAGCTCAGCGTTACTGACCAAAAATAGAAAAGAAAGACCAAGATGGCGGCCGCCGTCTTTTGTAAAGTATGAGGTCTCGCAAAGTCTCACGAATTCTCGCAATATGCAAATTTAGCCGGCCTAGAACGACGATAAAAGCGGGTGATGAAAAAGACGTCGGAGAGCGACGATTGAGTTGGCCAGGGAATCGTGTGGCTGTTGCTTCTCGTGCCGTGTGAGGATATTTTACCGTTGTTGAGTCCTGTCTGAGTAACCGTTCGCGTCCGTCTAGGCACCTTGCCAGTTGGATTCCGTGCAGAACCGGTGTATAATGGTTATTGAATTGCTGCAACATTTATAACATCTTTTCCTGAACTTACCGTGTTAAAGAGAGAGTCGGGCGCCATCTTGAATTTTTCCTTATACATCTACAGAGGGCGCAGTAATTCTTTTTTTTTAAAAGGACTTTCCTTACACACATTTTTGTTACAGTTCGCTTGGATTTGAATTCCATACGCCAGAAGCAAAACTGAAAGCTAAATTTGGAAAAAAGTAGAAAATAAAATACCACGTACTGGGACCGAACAGTAAAGCGAACTTGCCTTCGATGGGACCACGAGAAGACGGACATCATGTCGCAAGAAACGAAAGTACTAACCGGTTCTTGGCACAGGCGCCATTTGCAAACCTTGTTGAAAGCAACGTTTCAAGCAAAACATGATTTCTAGACGGAAAAATTGCCGATTTTTCTTCCAATTTTTCTATATTATATGTTAGAAAGATCGTATTTTCTAACGATACCGAGTTTGTGCCTGTACGATGCGGCTGATATTTTTTAGCGGACATATAAACACAAACACACAAATGACTGATATTCATATAATAGATTATTTTCTATTGCTACAGACTCTAGTGTTTCATGCTTTCGCAATCATCAGTAAAAGGAGTAATGATTGCAGCGATTCGAAGGATTCGAACTCCGCAACAAAACCATCCTTGTGTCAGCTATCGAGAAATTTAACCATTAAGCCACCGTCATTTACTGGGAAATTTAGGGAAAATTAAGCGTAGTGCTAATTCACACGATCTACATTGCTCGAGTGACATGATATTACACAATATTCAACGAGCGAGATCGGAGATGCGGCGATGTACAACACATGATCTCTACCGAACAAAGTTATGACAATGGGAGTTTTGCCAGCACCCTCAAAATAAATTTCCGGATAACTGTGCAGTTCCCACAGTGATAAAAACAATGTTTCCTGCTAGTTTATGGTGGTTTATATGGTTTCATGCCCCATCACATTTTAGTATATCTGGATGGGATGAGGAGGGTGCAACCAGGTGAATGCTTGGCAGACCCTAGGGTTGCAGACCCTTGGTGTGACTCGGCACCGGCCAATTAGTCCAAATAGACACAGACATGCTTTTAGGAAGAGTTCTGCGACTTTTTATCCTTTTCTCACTGGCCCCTTTCCTTCTCTGACCTAAAGCCACTGGAATACTTCGTTTAGTCACACCTCAAGAATATACCCAACATGACCTCTTTTAATACCAAAGCCAATCTCTCTAAATTCCACAGAGAATTTATACAAGAATTAAGGAAATGTAAGTACTTATAAATACCAAATCAGGCACCATATATATATCATTAAGTTAGAGTGTATAAAACGACCGGAATCAGGTCATTTTAATTGTTCAAAGAAGGCTCAACTTAAATGTTTGAATTGGTTTTTTACCAAAGAACACTTCAATTTTAAAATATCAATCATTTATATACCTGCACACATTTGTATTTGTACTTACGCAATCTTTATGTAAACAGTTACAATTACTGCTGGGGTGGAAATTCGGATTCCACTACAATGTTTTCCTTTCCTTAAGTATATATGAATATGTATGTGTGTTTGTATATGTGTGTATTATATATCAGATGAAATTCTAGCAGAACATCTAATCATCTACACAACTATACAACGTTCTACTCTCAGATTATAAATGTATGATAAACACTTTTGAGATAAGATCCTGAAATATTTTAATAATATTTATGTAATCGTATTATCTGGATTCATCGGAAAACTTCGAATTTCCGACGGTTTTCATATTTATCTTGTCGAACTTGGGGATTTGAACGGAATTGCAAGGACTTGTGATGCAGTGATTAGACTTAGAGTATTTGGAAAAATCAGGTGTAACAGTTATATTATTCTGTAGGGTGAAGGTTCAATTCTCAAAAATACCATTGCAAAAATACCATTGCAAATTATTAGGACCTCTTTCCAGTTATGATCGAAGGGAAAAGAACATGCTACCCATGTGAAGTATATAAAGGGTTCTGTTCAAAATGCCGTCCAAATTCCCGAGTTCGACAGAAACATTTCTAAATTCCAAAAAATACGCCTAACGTTACATCGAGTGAACCGTTGTGAAAATCACACTCAAGAAATAAACAGAAGTTTGATGAATCCAAATAATACGAATAATAAATCGTTATTTTAATAAAAATTCAGAAACATTTCAACTCATTTTGCAGAACTCATTTACCCGGTTTACGAAGAGGAAGATGTGTCACTGGCATTATGATTACAAGGTAGAAAAAAACGTGCTTGTCGTTGGAATAACGGCACTGAATTTAATGAATGTCAAAAAAGAATGGCGATCGTGTGGGCACGCCTAGACCCATCATCATAATAATAATTGATTAGTGCTTCATCGAAAACTTGGCATTGTTGGAATAATGGATACATATTTCGATCAGGTACAACATGCAATTTCTTGCATAAAAGTTATTACGGTTTAGCAGCATTTTATTATTTCTTAAGATCATTTTTTCGACCGAATCATTGCACGACCGTCTTCAGATGGATACACGCCAATTCAATAAAATCGTCATTATTTAGGAGAAAAATAAAACACTGAAATAATTATTGTAAACCCGTGGTGTGACGAGTATATAAGCCGGTTAAATTTTAATAAAATTTATGATAACATAAAATCCCAGTTTTGTAATCTATATTTTTATTATAAAAAAATCTGTTAAATTTGTTTCCCAAATCATTGTGTTTTCTCTCTAGAAATGTGGAACCTATGATTCCATATGCTTGCGAAAAAATGTGCTATGTTTTCAGGAATGAGTAATCAATAAACAACATATTGTGTGTGTGCATTTATTTCTATTCATCGCAACCGCTTTTCTCCGCAGAGTGTAACTTAAACAAATAAAACCTTTCCATTTTAGAGATTCAAACTCACAGCACATCTATACACACAAATACACACACATGCACGCACATATACACACATACACACACACACACACACACACACACACACATATATATATATATATATATATATTTCTGTGAAAATATGATTCTTCTTACATTTCACTTCTTTATATTCTAATAAGCATCTTAGGAACTCAATGTAATTACAGTACATATAAGAAACAAATGACAAATGTCTATATGTCAAATATTATAATGTTGATTATCTTACAATTTTTAAATTTAATTACGTTGACATTTATATTTCTGGATAGACACTGCTTCGTAGTGCAAAACTATTCAATTAATCATGATAATAATTTTCCTTTGATTCATAACAACTATTAATCTACCAATATAGTGAGAACATCACTGCACTTTCCCAAAACACAATGGAGGATTCCATCGATATGTTTGACTACTTACCCGAGGAGGATATGACGGTTGACACTTTTATAGGAGGTACAAGGACTTATTCTCCGTTTACTGCCAGAAATTGACAAATGCCAAACCGGTCTGCCTACTTCTACGGAAACTAGGGACCAGAAAACACAGTAAGTTTGTTGAATATATTTTACCTATGAAGAAGAGCGAGCTGGACAGTCTTTTATCTGAACTGTGCACCCGACGCTTTTTAATGAGATGGAAGAGCTTAAAGCTGCCAACACGCGACGACGAGTACTATCTCACCTTCGCGTCTATTGTTATCAAAGCAAATATAGGGTGATGTTCGAATAGCTAAAACATTAACGGATGATTTCAAATGTTTCACTACACACAGGGCCTTGTCTCAGCAAAAAAAAAACAAAAAAACGCAGAGTTGTCACGACGAGTCCTATCTAGACTTGTAAGTGAACAATAGCTCATGCTCGAGAATTTGGTCAAGGTTTGCCAACATGTAGTCAATGCTCCATCGAGGAACCAGCCGTGTCATGCGTGCGTATGACTAGTTTCCTACCAAATGATTACTCACTGGAACAAAACAAATGAGATGAAAAACCAGCCATAACCAAAGCAGTAAACGTTGTGACGGACAACATTCGTTCGTTAGATTCTTTTAATTAAATCAAAATGCGCAATGAGTGTAGCAGGAACGGCTACAAAGCGACACATTGCAAAAGGAACTAAAAACAACAGGGTCCGGCAAAGAAGATCCGACAGGAAAGCGGAGAAGAACTGGCGGAAATACGTCGCTGCCAACATTCTCAATAAGATAGTAAAGTTACATTTGGACCCTCGATCAGATTTGTTCTTTATTAACCTGGAAAAGATTGAAGAAACCGATCACGCGCAAAATGTAGAGGTACAGGATACTTTCAGACATAAGTAACTTTCTTGCACGGTCGAGAGAGCCCACTTTTTTGCAGCAGCCTTGACAATGAGCTTAATGTATTTCTCCAACTCATGTTCCCTGTGAACGTAAACCCGAGGGGTTTGAGAGAAGTACTTCAGATAATGTATCTTTGGCCATAGCTATTGGTGGTTGGTAAGATTTCATGGAATTATTAAAGGAAACGAGCTTTGTCTTGGCAGCTTTGAACGTTACCATCCGTTTTTGTTCCCATTCAACTACAGACTGAAAGTCTTGTTCGAGTATTTTTCCATTGCCTTAGATATGTGCTCATTTGTTTTCCACACATGCCTGCTATAGAGCTTGGTTTCATCGGCAAATATACCCATCTCAGATACAATTTCATCAGGTAAGCCATTTACGAATGCCAGAAATAATAAAGGACCAAGGATCGATATCTGAGGTACACCTGCATTTATATCATGTTGTATGGATGTACGCCTATCGAGGAAAATCTAGATTCTTCTCTCATTTTAGAAGGATTTAATTATGTTAAGTATTCATCAAATATTACCATAGGATTTTTTTTTTGAGAAGACTATCAAAAGTCTTAAATATATCTAGGGCTACCTTGTTCCCTTCTTCTGCCTTACCCAGTGCTTCGTATGTACGTCGCTTAAGGTCTGGCAGAAGGACTATGGCTATGATTTTACATCCCGGCAAGTCCAGGAGAAATGCATTGAACAACATATACCGCTGTCTCAAGTGTTTATGGATCTAAACAAATTATTTGACTCCGTCAACAGGGATGCTCTCTGTTTGATCTCAGAGCAAGTAGGGTGTTCTCCAACCATTTGTAAAATATTCAAGGAACACCACAGGAATACGAAAGCTCGAATCTCGTTTAACGGAAAATTGTCTGATGAAATCCTAGTTGACAATGGTGTCAAATAAGGTGATATTCATGCCCCATACTCATTTCTCTCTATATATATACTGCTTTACTTGCACATGCCATGGTAAAGTTTCAAACTACAGAACGCATCTTCAATCTTTGAAGATTTAATGCTAGAACCAAGCTGCATCATGCTTTAGACAAGGAGTTATTGTATGCCGACGATACTTTTTTTGTCGCACACTGAGACTAATATGCAGCATATAATGGATAGCTTTGCTGACCACAGCACTGCCTTTGGTCTAGGGATCAGTCTGTTTAAAACAAAAGTAATGTTTTATCCTACCCGGGCCAGTAATATGTGGAGCCCAACATCATGGTCTGTGGTGCAAAACTAGGAGTAGTTGATTCATTTGTCTACCAAGGTAGTTCTCTGTGGAGGGATGGCTATCTCGACACTGAAATCCGCAGACGAATTCAGAAGGCATCTGTAGCTTTTGGAAGGTTGGAGAATAGAATTTTGTCTGATCGTGGCATCACTGAAAAAATAAGATCTGTGTTTACAATACTTGTGTGCTAACCACACTGTTGTATTTATTTCACCAAAAATGCTTGAGACGTATGTTAAACATCAAGTGGCAAGAACAAGTACGCGATATTGAAGCACCTGTGATAGCATGTTGCTCTAGTGTTGGGACCCTTATAATCAGATCCCACATGCGTTGGGTGGACCACCTGGTTCAAATGAAAAATTGTAGGCTGCCAAAACAATTTTTACGCTGGAAAATGGCAAGCACCCTCAACAAATCCTACTCAGAGGTTTAGCGACTCTACAAAGTCTTACAAATCGACATCGACACATGAGAGCAACTGGAAACTCGGCTAACGTCGAAGCGTTGGTAGTACTCGAGAAACCGCTGAGCTTTTATCTGTTTCTAGGCTATGATGCCATCAGAGCCCTATGTGGTGCTCACATAACGCAGACGGAGGGGTATAGTTGTGGGAGAAGGTTCCAGTTTGCGCTGCTTTGACGATTGATCAGTCAGACTTTATTGTCGAATTTGACCAGCAGCAGAAGGCTTGGGCAGCCTCGATGAAGTGGTCGGAAAACCAGGAACCAGCCATGTGCCCTACCAAATGAGGCCTGCATACGAAGAGGAACTTCGTGATTGGATCAAGGATGACTGCTTAAGTCCCTACGCCTATGAGAAACTGATGGCGGTCGCTCAGCACAACAAAGCAAAGGTGAGGCCATTGATGGACCACCGAAAATTGAACGCGTATATTGATGCGTTCACGGCAGATGCTGACGTTTCTGCCAGAAAGTTACGAGAGTGGCGCCAACAGGATTCCAATGTGTCCCTGCTGGATCTAAGAAAAGCATATCTGAAAGTACGAATCAGTAAAACAATATGGCCATTTCAGACGGTGGTGATTGCGGGCAGGCGGTACTGCCTTACCAGATTAGGCTTGGGGCTGAACGTGGCAAGCCAAATAATGAATACCATCATTAACTCTGTGTTTTCACAGGAAGAAACAATAAAAGATGAAACATTGGCGTACCTTGATGGCATATATGTGAAGAGGACATTGTGTCATCATCACGTGTAAGGTCCAAACTGGCTGAGATTGGTTTGTTGTGCAGGGACCCGGAAAGTTTGGAGAATGGCATCCGTGTCTTAGGCCTGAACGTTCGACAGGAGTGAGGGACTTTGAAATGGAAGTGCGAAACTGCAGTTCCTGAAGTGCCCGATGTCTTCACGAGGCGAGCAGTATTCTCCCTGTGTGTAAAACTTGTGCGTGCAGTATTCTCCCTGTGTGTAAAACTTGTGCGAGCAGTATTCTCCCTGTGTGTAAAACAAGTGTGTGGATGAACTCCTGTGGCAACAGACATCATAAAAAGAAGGGCAAGCGCAGTCACCAAAGGATGGGATGGTAAAACAGCCGACGTCTATTGGTTTGCATGCTGAAGGAGACCATCGTAAGGGGAAAGCAGGATAACCCCGGCAAAGGAGACAAACTGAACGTGAATGCGGATATGAGCTCTTTGGCAATTGAAGTGTTGTTGGAGAAGAATTGGGATGCGATTGAGGACGCCTGCTGGATGCGACGGGCGAATGACGCTGCTTGCAGAGCTCGATGTGGTGATAAACGCTATCAACCTGCCACCCAAGTGGAAAGTCAGAAAAATTACGCATACACACAGATTCACTATGTGTGTACAACTGGATATCAGATACACTGACAGGCAAGACAAGGGTGCGCACTAAGTCAACCAGAAAGATGCTGATCATACGGGGGTTGGAGACTGTAAAAAAGCTCGTAACAGAGTGCAACCTCTCGGTGGATGTGGTATTGGTCACTTAAAATTGCAACCTTGCTGATAGACTCATTCCGGTGCCACAAAGAAGATACACCTTGAAGAAGAAAATCGAGACAGTCCCATTATGTGCCGCATCTATTGAGGTGGCGGATGAAATCAGGAAGATACACCACATAAGTGGACACCACGGAGTGAGACGGACATGTCTTTTTGCGCAGTTATCCAATCCGTCGGTCTCCAAAAGTGCAGTGAAAGCGGTAGTCAAGGAATCCCAAATATGCCAGTCAATCGGTCCCGATCCGGTTAGATGGCGGAAAAGTTAGCTGGGAGTAGGCACGACTTGGAGCCGACTGGGTATGGACATAACCCACCACGGCTGCCAGCACTTCCTCACCCTGATCAATTGTGGACCGACAAGGTTCGCAATCTGGCGCCCGTTAATAAGACAGGATTCCTCCAGTGTCATCCGTGAATTGGAGTCCATATTTTATGAAAGGGGCCACCGGAAGAGATCCTCACAGACAATGACCGGGAATTCTGCATATATATAGATATAATGAAACTCCAAGGGATGGCATGACTGTTGCAAGCGCAGCCACGAACGCGATCCATTGCTATCGAGTGCGCATCAAGGATATTGACGCACGACTGCCTGATCGGCAGGAAACCCAAGGGCCGTATGAGTTAGGGGACACTGTCTGGGTGAAGCCTCCCAATAATAGATGCAACAACAGCTTTGAAAGAGGGCGAATCACTGGCATCATCAGTGAGCAAGCCGTGTTTGTCGATGGTACCACACGCCATGTGAAGGATATCCGACCTGCCCTTAATACGAACCAGTTGGTGAATAGCAGTAATGGCGAATCATCCAACCTATTCCGCGTGATGGTACAACTGCGAACCCCAACGCTGATGTCGATAGTTGTCAATCAATCAAAGGATGTCGCAGGTTGCAGCGATCGAAACGTTGTGCTAATAACACCCGAGAGAAGAATAATAGTCTGATTAAACAGCATAACACAAGCGACATCCTTCAGGTGTTGAAAACATGTTTTTTTCTCTGCTTAGGAAAAGAGGGCTCTGCATTACAAGAAATCGAACCGTGGGTTTGAGTCCTAGAAAAGCCTTTAAAAATATCTCAGTTACCCTTGAAGATTGCACCTTCTTTATGATCTACCGGACCACCCTCAAACCGATAGTTCGAATTCTTGTAAAACAGAGCCAATCCTCTCTTCCGTATTGGAGAAAAAGAAGCATGTTTAACACCCGAATAAGGCCGCAGGTTGCACCGACCGAAACGTTGTGCTAAAACACCCAAGATGAGAATAATAGTCCGATCAATTAACATGACACATATCAACAATTCGGAATTGCATTAGTATTTGTTATTTACACAAGATAACGACCATCTCTTCAATATTGCCTCTCTACTATTATATAAAGAAATTTGTTTCTGTGTGTGTGTTAGTTCCTTACTGATAGAAAAACGGCTGGACCGATTTTTTTAAATTTCAAACAAATGTACTGTATGTACCTAGTAATCTTCTTAGATATGTTTTCTATCAGAATGTCTTTGATAACTATCGGTAATCGATAATTGAAATAGTCTGATGAAAAAAGGAACAGGTGATTTACGCTGAAGTAAACACTTTACACGGGCTAACATCCACGGTGCATTTGAAAGGTAGATTATTTGCTGTGACAGGGAGGCGTTGGAGATGGGTGCTTCTGTTCAATGCATAACTTAGATATGATACTTGACTTTTCATTTTACACTTGGATTCAAATTGTGTTATCGCACAAGCAGAAAGACATGTCATATTAAATCAACAAAAGGTACTTTTATATTGCAGAGGTGAGTTCTCAATGAATTTTATTTAGAGAGCATAATTGAACCATGATTCTTGACTTTTGTATTTTAAACATTACTTCAAGTTTATAAACATGGTTTTATTTAATCGAAAGTAGGATTTCTACAGTGTATTGTGCCCTTAGTCATGAAAGATTTCTGATGCTGCACACCGAGCAGTCCCAACAATCGATCCAGCTGATTGAAAAATTAGCGCTTTTTCCGATATCGATGACAATAAAAATATAGGATTGTTAAAACTTCGTTGATCATCTTTCGATACCTGGCAGCATCGGGTCTCTCTGCTAGTATACCATATACGTAAACATTTCGATTTTAGACGTTTATAATTCGTACTAATTTATATTTTAGACGTTTATAATTTGTACTAATTTATATTTTAGACGTTTATAATTCGTACTAATTTATCAACCAAAAAACGTCAAATAAGAATCGTGACATTCATTCATATAAATCAATTATCGCAATGAATTTCAACCAATTTGATGACCGATGTATCCTCCCCACCCACTTCTCTGAATTTGAAGCAGAATTAAGAGAAAGCAGATCTATTCGTCATTTTGTCATAAGCAATGGATGTTTTGCTTATGTATACGTAAATTAGAAGCAGAACATAAGACTTTCTTCAGTCTTGCATTTCTCATTCATTTTCTTGTCATTCGTTAAAATTTATTGCTCCTCCATCTTGACGAAATAATGTTTACTGGCATTTTTTTACGTTTCTTCATACTTGAGACATTCATAATGGGAGCTTATAGTTTTTACTGTTTCTACGAAAATATACAGAAGCAATATTGCCTGAACAACTTTGGTAAGTAAATATATCTTTATTTATTGCTACCTGGACTTAGGATTGGGGTAAAGCTGAGAGACAACCCCGCCGATCTTTCATTAGATTTTTTTTTAATAATAGAATTAGAAAGTCGTTCCTTTTCTCTTCCCTGCGACGTCTCTCCCACAAAAGAGACGTTGCGAGCCTATCTTGGTTTTATCGTTATTTCCATGGAAAGTACTCGTCTGAGCTCCATTCTCTGGTCACCCCTCGCCAATCTTTCACGAAAAACACTCGACTAGCCGAAACCACTGTCAATAATTTTCTCCACTCTTTATCTGTGCCTAAATCAAAACGTAGATTCCATGAAAAAAGCTGTGGAACTCTCTGCCGCTTGCCTGTTTCCTCCCGATTTCTACTTGGATGTCTTCAAGTCCAACACAAACAAATTCCTGATGAACCGCCCCCTTAAGTAATGACATCTTATCAAATCTCCAATACTAACTATTACGACGATACTATCCCATTGATTACTGTACACACAATAACCCTTATCCCCGCGTGACTTCTGGGCCTTGATAAGTGGTAACCTCCATATAAAAACAAAAAAGAAGATAACTTTCGGATTTTGACACTCATCAGAAAATAACTTATACGTCTACCAAGCTGAAGTTTCAAATAAGACGAGATGTACTCTTGATATGTTGGGTCACAAAAAAACTACTATTATGCCAGTTTGATTTCATTCCAAATTTCATAACCATTTTCCCATTGATTTTTCTCTGGTCTACACTGGAATTTGAGTAGCATTAAGCCTCCTCAATGTCCCAGTTTTCTTCAGGCTTGTTCAGCAGAGGTCTAGTCATCGCTCTCTCCTCCGGCTTTCCATCCTCCCTGATCCTTCTTGGCTATATAGTATCACGCTTTTTTAGGGGGCGGTGGTAGAGAGATGGGAGGGGATGGTGATAAGGATGTATAACGTGTAGAGATGCAGCTTCACGCCTCTGCAACATTTGTCTGGCTCACGCATGTAGTTTATGTGTATTAATCTCCGCGTTCCTTAATGTTTCAGCTGTTTTCATTATCGTTAGTCGTTGGATCTTAGCAGAATTCTTCTGATTCTAATTTCTCCCATTCTGTTTTCAAAGTTTTCCGGGATTGTTCCTAGTGCTCCTACTATAATCGGTATTATTTTGATTTTTTTCATAATCCAAATCACTTCCAACTTTCTGGCAAGTCTCTGTATTTACTTCGTTCTCCTTTTACTTCATACCAACCCTGTGGTCAGCTGGGACATCAAAGCATACGATTTGACAGGATTTTCTTTTCTTCTTAATCCTTGCGACATACGGTCTTCATGCCTAGATTGGTTTATCTGTATGTATCTCAATGTCCAATAGAATTGTGTAGTTCTCGTTTTCAAGTACCTTTTGTCTGTGCGTTCAAAACGCAGTTGTTTGCATAATTCCCGGTATATTGCCCTCTTGGCCGTGTCTGTTTTTGTATTCCTTTTGGGCCAGTTTGCTACATTCACTTACTATACAGTTTATCATTTCGTCTCTTTGTCCAAAGAATCTGCATTTGCTGTTTCCTTGTGTTTTATCGATCTTTGCTTTGATATGGTTGGGTCTTATCGAGTTATCTTGTGCTGCAGCTATTAACGATTCAGTTTCCCGGTTTGCATCTAGGTGAAAGTGTTTTCATTCTTATGAATCTTCCATGTAGATGTTTCTCATTCCATTTTTGTTTTCTCGTTTTCTCCTTTGCCTTTGTTTTCTGTTTTGTTGATTTTTCCCATGTCTCTTGCGGCCATAATTATTGTGGAGAAAGAAGTGGCTTACCGTTAAAGCGGCTGTGCGTTTGTGCATGCAAAGCACAAATTGAGAATAAAGATGGCGCCTGCATGCGTTTATGTGGAAAACAGTCTCGTGGAATCTCGGGGAATCTCGGAGAATCTCGTACCCTGATTCCATAAATAACGAAGGAAAGAAAGCGGGAGGACAGACGATTTTTAGTCACTAAAGCGAACGGACGTGTGTAAAAAAAGAGGTAGAAGAAAAGAGTGTGGTGAACGAAACAAACAACGACTTGGTTGAAAGTAGAGTTGTAACGAACACAAGCTATTTCGGCACGACGTCAGGATTTGACCCCAAGCTAATTCCCCTGTTTGATGGCAGTAGCACTGATCACTCAGTGCAGGAATGGGTGGAAAAAGCAGAATAAATATGTCAGCTCAGTGGGGTGAAGCGTATGGAATGCGTGGTCCCAATGGGCCTCACTGGGGGAGCATATGCAGTATACCAGCAGTTGGCTGATGAGAAGAAAACATATTTTGCCTGCATCAAGCGCGCCCTTTTTACAGCATTTGCGTTAGATCCAGTTACTGTATGGAAGGAATTCATGGCCCGAAAATTACATCCCGGGGAAACGGGTTATGTGTATCTGGTTGAGCTAAAAAAGCTATCGGTCCTTTTTGGAGGAATGTCAGACAAAGGCTTGGTGTGCGGTTGGCTCAGGGTTGCCGTGGCAGCCATAAAAAGACGTGCAACAGCCGTGTCGTCGGGATGGGACGATGCAGTACACGATGTCACCATAAGGAGCATGCAGACAGAGACTGTGTCCAGGGAAAGTGGTTCGTCAGCGGGAATGAGTTCACGGTCTGGGTGGATGCTAGTTCACTGGCCCATGGAGTTGCCCTGGCAGTTAATGATTCCATTATTGAAGATGCCTGTTGGCTTCGGCCAGAGAATGATTCGAGGCACATAAACCTGGCCGAACTTGATTCCACATTTAAGGACGTTAACTTGGCGCTTCAATGGCAAGCCAAGGTTCTAGATATCATGACTGACTCGGCATGCATTCATCGGTGGATAACCGATGCATTAAGTGGAAGAGACCGGCTGACGACACGAGCATCGAGTGAGATGTTAATTCGAAGACGGCTTGCAACCTTGGTCGACACCATCACAGAGTACGACCTGACTGTGGACGTAGTGTTGATCAGGTCTGCGCTCAACAGAGTAGATGCTCTGACAAGAGTCCCTCAACGATGGCTTCTGGCTGGTGCTCGGAGAGATTCTGATGATCTGCAAAACACATGTGCAGCAGTTGTGTGTAATGTGGATACAGCGCGCATCATGGACATTCATCGACAGTGTGGACATCCTGGCATCAAGCGGACACTGTACTCTGTCAAGATGATTGATCCAGGAGTAGAAAAAAAAGATATCCGAAAAGAGTGGTTGAAAGTTGCGAGGCCTACCAATCCATCGACCCAGCCCAAGCACGATGGAAGAAAGGGGAGTTGGGAGTGAGTGGTAAGTGGCAGAGAGTAGGCATGGACATCACACACTACGGTGGCAACCACTTACTTAACCTCATCGATTGTGGACCTACACGTTTCGCAGTCTGGAGACTCCTCGGGCGCCAGGACTCTTGCAACATTATTCGCCAGCGTTCATCCGTGTTCTGTGAAAGAGGTGCGCCCGATGAAGTGCTGACGGACAACGACCCAGCCTTTTGCAGCCATAAGATGAGGCAGTTCTTACAAGAATGAGGTGTGTGGTTGCGGCTTAGATGCGCTTATGTGCCTTCTGGCAATGGTATAGCTGAGAGAAGCCATCGCAGCATCAAAACAATTGTAGCCAGGAAGCAGTGCACCATCGCAGAAGCTGGTATAATCTCATGCCAAAGGATGGCGTCTCTCCAGGAACGGCGCCTGCAAACGCAATCTATCAGTACCGTGTCCGAGAAAAAGGAATCCACCCCGATACAACTGTGGCCACTGAGCTAGAACGGAATCGATATGCCAAAGGGGATGCTGTCTGGGTGAAGCCGCCAGGAAACCGATGTAGTGACAAATATAAACGGGGCACAGTGACCGATGTGGTGAGTCAGCAGTGTGTCCAGGTTGATAGCGTACCCCGTCACGTTAGGGACCTACAGCCGGCGACACATGTACCACCTCCAGTGGACGATGAGAGTGACTCTGACTCTGAGACGAGTGGGCCATCGCTTTGGTTTCCACCATCGCTATCAAGCAGTGACTCTGATAGCAGTAGCATCAACGGAGATGAAGCCTTCCCCGACCATCAGGCGGTGGATGAGAGCGAACGTCCCCCTTCGCAGAAGCACCCGACGGCGGCGATCGCCACCCCCTGCCGTCTCTGTGATCATGAGATCGGGGGCAGTGTGGAGAAAGAAGTGGCTTACCGTTAAAGCGGTTGCGCGTTTGTGCATGCAAAGCACAAATTGAGAATAAAGATGGCGCCCGCATGCGTTTATGTGGAAAACAGTCTCGTGGAATCTCGGGGAATTTCGGAGAATCTCGTACCCTGGTTCCAGAAATAACGAGGAAAGGAAAGCGGGAGGACAGACGATCTTTAGTCACTAAAGCGAATGGACGTGTGTAAAAGAAGAGGTAAAAGAAAAGAGTGTGGTGAACGAAACAAACCACGACTCGATTGAAAGTAGAGTTATAACGAACACAATTATCCTTTCAGTATTTTGCAGTATTTTTTTAGTTCATTTTTGTGTCATTTACACAGTCTTCTATGACGATCAGTCATCCCCCCTCTCTTCTTTTCACATAGTCTGCCAATATCGTCCTTTGGGTGGAGTGCATAATGCATGGTCATGTGTTTCCGGGTCTTCTGATCGAGCTGTCTCAGTTTTTCTTTTGTCCAGGCTATACATGGTCCAAACTATTATACTAATGAAATTGCCCATGTATTTATATCTTTTATAATTTCGTTTCCATGAATTTTCTTGTTCTCCTGAGGTATCCCTTCCAATCTTCTATTTAGTTTCTGTTGCTTTGATTGTGTTGTATTCCAGAATCCTCAAGTATTTATTTATTTGTTCACCTATTGCCCTCATCTCCATTTGCTTGGGTAGTTCCATGCCTTCTGTCGTTTTCAGTTTTCCCTTTCTTTTAGCTAGTAGTGCGCACGTTTCTATTCCAAATTCCATTTGGATATCCTTGCTTAAGATCCTGATTAAAAGTAAGCATATGTGGGAGGACGCTATTTCATATATTAATGAATTATTGATCTACAGATTTGAAATAGAGTATTCAGATGTGTGGAAAGGTTTGAATAGTTGTCCTATAGAAAAAATATTTGTCCTACCGTGAAAAGGCTGTTAAAAGTTAAACTTTTAACAATTGGTACCTGGGGGGAAGTCATCGGATTTTTAGCTGTTTATAAAATGTTTCAGGAATGCGCATACGTGAATAAATGCTAGTAAATTAAATGAATTGAAGGTAATGTACTTGCATGGCAAATAATATACTAATATGATTATCACGGCTATAATTCAATAGAAACATTATTGCTCTCTATTACACATTTATATAATGCATAAGTAAAATATAGCCTATATTATTACTATTCTCCTATAAATAATATTACTAATATTATATATAAATATTACTATTTTATGATACTTATATTTATGCTCCTGTATATTTCATATTCATGTTTGTCGTGTGTGCAGATACATTGACGCTGAAAACAGAGAATCACGCGTACTTTAAATACAGGCTGTTTCAAAAGAAGCTAATGGTTAAAAAAATGCTTTACTTTATTAATTTTTCATATTTTTCTTTTATTTTTTCAGATCCTCTAAAGTCACCTTTTCAAGGTCACCCTGAGTCGTTACACTACCGAGGAGCGGATATTTATCGTAGAGTCGTATTTTCGATTAAATTGGTCAATATCAAAAACTTACAGAGAATTTCGACGAAACTTCAACATAAGCAATTCCCCTTATCTCAATGCAATAAAAACTATGGTGGCTCGATTTCATTAGCAAGGGTCTGTACGTGACCTCCCTAAATCTGGTAGAGCCCGTACGACAAGAAATGATGAGAATCGTCAGAGATTAGCAACAAGTGTGGCCGAGAATCCATCCAAATCAGTAGAAATGAGATCAAGCCAAATTGGGGTTTCTCGATCAATGTTGTTCCAGCAGGACGGTGCAACGGCGCATACGCATACACGAGAAACATTAAATCTGCAGCAGGACATATTGCGCAACCGAATCATTTCTCGTGGCTGTGAGATAAATTCGCTGCTCCGCTTGCTAGATCTCATATGTGCAGATTTCTTCCTTCGAGGTTACATCAAAGAGCGGGTATATGTAAACAAACCCGCCACATTAAATTCCTTTAAAAACAATATAGAAGAGGAATTATGGCATTAAGCCCTGAAACATTAAGTGATGTGCTGGACAATGCCCTGCAGAGAGCACAAGAGTGTGAAAATGAAAATGATGGGCATTTGAATAACATAATTTTTCATAACTAAAATTAGACCTTGTGAAAAACATAACCTAGATTAAGTTGTGTAAATAAAATTAGAATAAGTAGATTATGATTTGCACCTATATCTAAAAACATCACGTACTGGATCATCTACCAACATGTACAAAATTGATAAGCATAACAAAAATATTGAAAAAGTTAATCAATTTAAAATCTGTCAGCTTTTTTTGAGACACCATGTAATTATTGGGACACAAAACGTGTTTAAATCAATGAAAAAAGACAATGCAAGAAAAAAGTTCTATATTGTTAAGAGAATAATGACTGAATTTTTAGCAATTTTTCAAAATGCTAACCCAATCTTTATATTTGAAATATATATATGTATATATATATATATATATATATATATGCATATATATATGCATATATATATACATATATGTGTATGTAATTAATTTTATTTCTGATATAAAGGAATATGTGCAGCTAAAAATAACAACAAAGAATTCACACATATAATATGAAATTAGAGGATTGAATACACATCTGATAATTTTTAGTGTCATAATGCTCCTCCCGCAACGCTGAGAAATATATCTATATATTAAAATGTAATTTTTGTTTTCGTTCAAAATCGATACAACCATATTTCTACATTACGAATTTAATTGAAATTTTCAGAAAATCTATCTGTAAAGTAATGGAATGTTTGCATGTAATTAAAATAATTAAACATTGCGAATTATAAAAATATTAATTAAAATAAAAATATTTTTCGTAAGTGGTTTCTACGAAACTGTCCGGTTTTATTACCGGTAACTACCGTTTCAACTACTCTCGAATTACAAGATAAGTAAAAAAAAGGTACTCATACAGAGAGTGATCCGTGCTGAAATAATAACGTTATTATTTAAAAAGTCATTCTTAACATGGGGAAGGGAGGGTGTTTTGTACATATTCTGTACTTTAATCTTACAAGTGAATAGAAACCATATAATAAAACTTTATTTAAACGTGGAAATACGATTTAAAAAATAGCGCGGATCACTCTCTGCATTAGCACAAAAATCCCATATTTTTAACTTTAAATTCATTTACGTGTCTTACCAATTTTTTAATTTTAAATTCCTTTATTTATCTAAAGGCTTTTCACTCATGAAACATTACGTTTTAATTGTTTAGTTTCTTTCACGGCATTGTTTATATAAAAAAGGCCGTTTAAACTTTTTCTAAACTGTTTCATTTTTAAAATATGCCTCAGCGTGTTATAAACACTCTAACCTCCCCATGTTAAAAACGGCTTTCAAATTACACACGCCCTTCCACAAACCTCGAAAGCCGTTCTTGACATGTGGAGGTTGGGGGTGTTCATTCCGAAAGCCGTTTTAACATGTGGAGGTTAGGGTGTTTATAATATGCTGGGGCGAGTCGTAAAATTAATGAAGTTGCTATTTATCATTAATTGCAAAAATAGCTTGAAATTTATTTATTTGACAAAAATATTACATTTTCTACAAAAATGTTACTCATTGTTGATTTATTCAAACAGTTTTGATAAATAAAATATTTAAAATAAAGCGGGATACTCATTGGGCGTTGAGTTCCATGGCGACCAGCAGAACTATTTAGTGGTCGATCCCTTAGCTCCCCTTAGACAAAGCTAACGCATGCGCACGTAACATACTTTATTTACTTACGTTGCCTTTCGCACTTTTATTTACGTTGGCTTAACTCTTTTCTTGGATAAAAAAGTAACTAAACCTGCATTTGTCACTTTTACAAACATTTATTTATTTACGTTGGCTTAACTCTTTTCATGAATATTGGAAAAAAAGTTTTACTCTTTATGAATATTAAAAGAAAAAGTTACTAAACATTTATTGATAATTTCTCACTTTTACAAACATTTGTAATTCATGTATTTACTTACGTTTGCTTAACTCTTTTCATGAATATTAAAAAAATAACTAAACCATATATTGATAATTTTTCACTTTTAAAGGCATTTTTAATTTACATGAGTGGATACTTTTTTGGGTAAATATTTACATTTAGGTCCACCTCCACGATTTTCTTTTTTAAATGACGACTTTTATTGATAAATAAATCTACTTCTCTACAACTTTTATTGATAAATAAATCTACTTCTCTGCAACGGGC
The DNA here is from genome assembly GCF_053919585.1 of Euprymna scolopes. Lineage (NCBI taxonomy): Eukaryota > Metazoa > Mollusca > Cephalopoda > Sepiida > Sepiolidae > Euprymna > Euprymna scolopes. The sequence continues at coordinate 98,998,845 of NC_136513.1, forward strand.
ATGAACCCCTTCTTTTTTAAAAAAATAATTTTGGGGTGGGTATGCTGACAACAAATATCAGTTAAATTTTGCAAATAGTTTTTCACACACACCATCCAAAAATGGTGTTTATTCCGGAAACTGTTCTTAAGATTAGGAGGTTGGGGGTGATTAAAAGATGGACCTAATCTAAAAATATACCAAGTTTTTTAAATGATTAAAATAATTTCTCACTTTTACAAATATTTTTGAATGCGCACATAAGCAACTGTTTTTTTATTAACTTTTTTACTTTTTTTATTTAAAAATTAGTAAATTTCAATGAATAGAATAATACATCATTTATCATTAATATGTGTTTTTGGTTTTGTGTTGGATGAAACGTTTTTTTTTCTTTACAACAATAATGAACCAATTTAAATCTTCCGGCATGCGTTTAAGGGTTACGAAATTATCAATAAATCGTTTAGTTACTAAGCCAACGTCAGTAAATAAAAAAGTTACGTGCGCATGCATTAGCCTTCACAAGGGGGGGGGCTAAGGGAGCGACCATTAAATGATTATGCTGGTCGCCATGGAACTCAACGCCGAAGGAGTACCTAAAGAGGAACTTATGCACTTATGTTATCGTGCTATTTTTAAAAATAGTATTTTCACGTTAAATTCAAATTTTGCAATATCTTTTTCTTTTATTAATTTGTTAGGTGAAAGTACAGATAACCCGGTCGGTTTCTAATGTGTGGAAAATCTAGCTCCCGAAAAAAAGTGTACTCTGGATAGTAACAAACAATTAAAATTGCCTCAGTCTTGAAAGATTTTTTCTCTACTTTACGAGGAAAAAACGGTGAAGTGTAGGTCACCTTCTGTTTCTCTCCCCTATCTCTTCCTCTCTTAATATCTCTCTCTATCCATCTCTTCCTTTCCCTCTTTCAATCTATCTTTCTCTCTATATCACCCTCTCCATCTCTCTTTGAGTCCATTTCTCTCTCTAACTCCCTCTATATCTCCTCTATCTCACCCCTCTCTGTTTCTAACTCTCCCCCTCTCTCTGTCTATCTATCAATCCTTTTATCTCCCTCTATCTCCTTCTCTTTCTCTATTTTCTTCTCACTTTCTCTTTTCTATCTATATATCTTCCTCTCTATTTGTCCATCTTTAATCCCTCATCCTATTTTAGACTCCTTTATTAATTACAGTGAATAAAGCATTGTAAAAACATGGATAAATCCTATTTTAGTCACCTAATTTACTGACTGTGAGAATAGAAGTAATTTGGAAATTACTGCTACCTTGAACATCACAAGAAGTAACTGGTAAAACATTTATAATAAAATTGATTTTGGCAGCCATTCGGTAACAAAATGACATAGCCTTAGCCCTTGCTGCATGAGGAATACCTGCGACCTTGCTGTCAAGTAGAAGAATTATTTATTCTACTTTGAAACATTCAATTTTTAAAAAATCTCATGTTCGACATCTCCAAAACATTCAATATGGGGAAAAATATTGCAGAAATGCAAACTTATTGTTTAAGATAAATGCACAATGGTATTTAAAAAATTACGCGAGTCTCTTGGTCGATCCTTTCAAGATTTGCGTGGCAATGACAGACCATTTGGGAATGCAGTAATATTGCTTGCAGGAGATTTCACAAAAATGTTACCTGTTATTCTTCAATCAACACCAGCAGATGAAATAAATGCTTGCCTCAAATACTTTACTTTTTTGCCATGAGAAGACATTAAACTTAACTCAAAATATGCATGTCCAGTTGCAGACTGTTCGGTCCGCACAGAAATCTTTGTATCACTTGTGGGAAATTGTGTACGGAAAAGTGCCAGCTGATCAGTTATAAGGGCAAAATTCTTTGACTTTTAACATCTGTAATTTTATTACATCAAAAGAAGAGTTAGTTTAAAAGGTTTTTCAGATATTCAAATTATAAGAATTACACTTGACTGAGTGAACTAGCTATTCTTGCAGTTCAATAAAAAGACGTCCATGAACTTAACGATATTATTCAATGTAAAATTCCAAATGAGGTAGTTAAATACAAATCCATATACACTGTTGAAAAATCAGATAAAGTGGTTAATTATCTAACAGCTACATTTGCCAGCGATGCCACCGCAGGTATTGCAACTGAAATTTGGCGTACTAATTATCATGTTGTGAACTATAAACTAATCGAAGCTTTGCAATGGCACATTGTTTGCAGTAAAAAAAATTAACAAACAATATCATAGAAACAACAATCTTAACAGGACCTTTCACAGATGAATATATCTTCATTCCATGTATTCCTATCATTCCACCGGATGCATCATTACATTTCTGCAATATATTCCCCATATTGAATGTTTTGGAGATGTCGAACATGAGATGTTTGAAAATTGAATGTTTCAAAGTAGAATAAATAATTAGCAAGGGCTAAGGCTATGTCATTTTGTTACCGAATGGCTGTCAAAATCAATTTAATTAGAAAGGTTTTACCAGTTACTTCTGGTGCTGTTTAAGGTAGCAGTAATTTCCAAATTACTTCTATTCTCACAGTCAGTAAATTAGGAAATTGCAGTTTCCAATTTTATTGTAGCTTGCAATAACCATCAACAAAAAACAGGGAACAATCTTTACAATTGCGGGGCTTACAGTTACACACTGACTGTTTTTTTCACATGGACAACTTATGTTGCGTATTCAAGAGTCAACAAACCAGAAAATCTCTATATCAGCTAAGAAATTGGAACAAGAAAAACTGTGTACCCATACGAAATGGAAAATTAAACCTATAAGAAACATGCTTTTTCTCATTTTGGAATTTTTTCCATTGCGCCAATTTGAACAATAGCAACGCGTGGCAGGGTACATTTAGTATATATATATATATATATATATATATATATATATATATATATATATATATATAGTAGTTGGACAAAAATTAAAGACACTTGGTGATTTTTTGCAAATTTAAACATATAAAAATTGAAACAATTATCAGAAATTTTGTTATCATCCTTTCTACAAAACCATAAATATCGATAAAAACTAATGGAATTTATATAAGAAATAAGTGAAGGGAATATGTATTAAAATATATTAAATATGATTATAAATTACAAGAATAAAACTATTCAAAAATGAAAAAAAAAATATCGCTAGGAGGATAGAAGTAAGATTAAGTGTATAGGAATATGAGAATAGAGTTGAGAAAAAAATAGATAAGTACATGTAATAGATACATTAGAAAAAAGATATGAAAAGAGAAATGCAAATACAGAAATTCATGATTAATAAGAAAGTAAAGAAAATAAGACATATCAATTTTTAAAATAATTAAAAAATCAAAAATAAATAATAAGGTCAAGTAAAATAAATAAAAGATTAAAGTAAAAAATGTGTGAAGAATCAGATATGAAAAGAGAAATGCAAATACAGAAATAAGAAAGTAAAGAAAATAAGAAATATCAATGTTTAAAAAAGATTAAAAAATTAAAACTAAATTATAAGTTCAAGTAAAATAAATAAAGTAAAAAATGTGTGAAGAATCAAGTTCTAGTAAAATCTTTGTAAATATTTGTAAATCATTAGAATACTCTTGAATCCTTTTAATTATACATTGCTCTATAGAGAACGTCGAATTCCATCAGTTCTGTTCAGTTTCGAAATGGTCATACATTTTTTTGTCTACGTTCCTCATATAATCAATCAATGTCATGAAATATCGTCATGGAAATACGTATTTATTGCTCATTTTCCTATTTGTTCTTAATTAATTTTGGCCCTGTTTTATTTATATTTTATTTTTATATTTGTATATTTTTATTTTATATTGATTTTAATCTAAGGCCAATTAATGTATGACCTCATCCATATAAATTCATATGTATCGATTGTGGCCCTGGAAAGTCACTAAAGCAGACTCGAACATGGATATGGATTATAAATATTCTATTAAAATAAAATATAATACACAGAAAACAACATGCGTAGCACTTAAAAGGATAAAATTAGAGCTATCATATGTAGCTTCGAACACTATTGAAGACACATGCACTCATGATAATAAATACTACATTACACTCTAGAAGCAACACCATCAAACTCGCAACATGATGAAAGAAAGAGGAACGTATTTTTCCTTCTAAATATATGCATTTACTACAGCCACCAAACAACACCAGGAGGAAGTCTACACGTTCCACAGTCTCAACACTGGCTCATATATACACATTATCTTCCCTGTAGTCGAATTAAAAATTAATAAAGTCCTCCTTAGAGAAAGTTGATTTCGGATTTAGATCATTCTATACGAATACTACACAATATTACAATATGGCTTCGCTAAGACAAATAGGTATTCGGTGTATAGACGATTAATCTTAAACATATTAAAACAACAGACGAGTCGTCCATCGCTTTTTTAAATGATGGTTAGCTTTTATGTTAAGATTTAAATATTCACAAACATACATTTACTACCACATCCATCTTTCCTTCTTATTTATGGATGTTGCCCTAAAAATAAACAACATACAAGTAGCTGACTTAATGATTAATTTTTGCCTATTTTAATTTTAATTTTGCTCATTAACTAATTTTTATCATTCTGATCGACAACAGTTCCATGAAATATACATGCCGCGGTTTGATAATTAATGTTCACGTATTTGTTTTTAATTATAAATTTTGGTCTTATGTATTTACTGAAGCGCACTGAAATTATCATTTGATAATTAAGAAGCCCATTAATAATGTGTGGTTGGGATGCAACTATTGCATACTTTCACCTAACAAATTAATAACTGAGGCTGTAAAAATATACATAACGTCTTTTTCAATTTGATAATAGCATAAACATATAAAAATTAAATCAACTTCATAACATGATGTAATTCTGCTAAAAACATATATCGAATCGTAAAGTCTTCGTAATCGCTCCAAATTATTATATTAACGAGTGGACCCCATAATCTTTAACTAACAAAAGATTTGAGAATTATTAAATCACACATTGCTCATTCTTTCCTTGCGCATACGGAACTACCATGAAGTGTAAACAGGCATATGTTGTTATTTGTTTTTTTTTTAAATTTTTTTTTACACAGTGATCACCACTTATCAAGGCCCGGAAGCCACTCAGGGATAAGGGTTATTGCAAGTACATTAAGTTAGTGAGGAGATTTGCTGAAGTGTTTACTTAAGGGGGCGGTTCATTAGGAATTTGTTTACATTGGACTTGAAGACATCCAAGTTGTAGTCCGGAGGGAAGCAGGCAGACGGAACAGAGTTCCACAGGCGTGCAGTTCTAAGAAAGAAGCTTTGTTCATGGAATCCGCGTTTTGATTTAGGCACAGATATAGAGTGGGGGAAATTTTTCACAGTGGATTCAGCTAGACGGGTGTTTTCGTGAAAGATTGGCGAGGGGGGATTTCCTTATAGTACTCAAAAAACTTCAACCAGGACTAGCGGTCATACTTACAGAACTGTTTAAACGTTGTCTTAAGGAGAATTGTTTCCCGTCACCCTGGAAAATCTCATCAGTGTTAAATAGAGAAGTAATCACCCACCTCAGAAAAAATAACCTTCCTAACGACACACAATATGGTTTCCGTTCTGCTAGCTCTACAGGAGATGCGCTTACAGTTATATCTCATAAATATATCGGAGAAAATAAAGTAAAATAAAGAAATTATAATAAGGACAATTTAGCACCATCTCATAGGATTAGCGAATCTCTCGACGGAGGCAACTTTTCTAGGACGATTACTCTTAACATATCAAAAGCCTTTGAGAGGGTATGGCATAAAAGTTTACTTCACAAGATCTCCAGCTATGGTATAGTGGGAAATGTCTTCTCAATTATAAAATCATTTCTCTCTGATAGGTTCATGAGAGTAGTAGTTGATGGGCAGAAATTTAGAAGCTCACAGTACTAATGCTAGAGTCCCTCAGGGTTCCATCCGGGGCCCAACTCTCTTCCTGATTTACATTAATGATCTTCCAAATCACATCCTTACATCATTTGTAGCCATTTATGCTGATGGTTCTACCATGTATGGTAGCACATCTAAGACCGTAAACGACTAAGTTCTCTCCGATTCTCTCTCCTCTGATCTGGAGCACGTGGTACAATGGGGAAAAGAATAGCTGGTTACTTTAATGCATCTAAAACCAAGCTTCTATCTTTACATTAACACGTGATAACTCCTCACCGGTATTTAAAAATTATTTTGGTGCTAAATTGTCCTTATTATAATTTCTTTAGTTTACTTTATTTTGTCTGATACACTTATTTCAGTCAGCCGTTAAATGCTAAATTACCTGGAATATACCCCCAAGATTATTTTTTTAGGATTACTGCTTACTTTCTCTATAAATATAAACGAAATAATCCCTCCCACCGCGACACTTTCACACCCTGTATGCCAGAGGCACCGAACCCCGAAAGCAAAAACCAATGAATGGAAAGCATTCAAATACCCTGGAGGTGTCTCCTAGATAAGAATAAATAAGTTTCATGAATATCTCCACACATGATACCACCCCACATATATTTTTTAATTATTTTAGTGCTAAATTGCTCTTATGTTGGAGGTGTCTATTAGATAAGAAGAAAAAAGTTTAATACCTTTAAATGGGAATTACGGTAATATATTCCATTTTCATTTCATTCGTATATATGGGAGGGGAATTTATCTTCAATTATCTTTAATTTCAAATTAGATCTACAGATTTATACTAAGTAAATATTAATAAGTCCTTTGAACCTTTTTTTTCATGGAGAGTAGACAACGCATTGTGGGTTCGTTATCTGCAGCTCTCGTTACTCTCGCTTCTCCTTATTTGTCCCTCAGTCCCCATTTCCAATGAGTGAATTTTTCTGACTAAGGGTGAAGAAAAACTGCTTTCCAGGACGGCAGTACTTCGTGAACAGTAGCCTGAGTTGTCGGAAATCTTCTGTTTCTATGTCTATCCTTGTTACCATGCTGGAGGTAAACGTTTCTATGTCTATCCTTGTGGCCGTGTTGGAGGTAAACGTTTCATTTGGGCTGATGATATTCGCCTGATAATCAAGGACTAGCACCTTGGATTAACCACTAAGAAGGCTGTCCTATCAGCAGGTGCAAAGTACCGGGGCTGCTGTATTGCCATCTGGTGAATGGATTTTGGACCATGCAGTAGTTTCTGATGGGGCCTCTCGATGCCATACTAGTGGGTAATTGTTACGGCCTTACCTTATCATGCGCTACAAAAAAATCCTATGTTTTTCTCTCCTGCTTTCCCTCTCTGTCCTGCTCTAACCAAGTCTGTCGACCTGTTCCACAAATCCCAAATCCTCAACATGAAATATCTCCGGAAAAAAACAAGAATAAACATAGACCCCATCCTCCAACGTAGACCCCTACTACCATGTCTCCTTTTCCAACATCAGGAGTCTACGGTCCAACCTTCCAGAGGTTGAAACACAATTACAGGAGACAAAACCGGACATATTTCTCTTAAGTGAAACTGGCATAGGCCGACCACTTCCCTAGGCGTGTTCATAATTAAAGGATACTCTAACTTAACATCTAAATTTGACCCCCAAGATCGCCATAAGCATGGAATATGTGCCTACATTAAAGATGTCTTTCCGTTTGGTAGGGATATCTCCAGTGAAGACCCTAATTTAATTTATATGTGCTTCCGGGTTGCACTTGCTTACACCACTGCATTTATATTTACCTTCTATCGCCCCCAAAACAGCGGAGTTACTATCTTTAATAGCATATCTGAGAAAATAGACCACATCGTATCTGCTAATCCATCGGCTTACATCCACATTTGTGGTGACTTCAATGTCCACAATGTGGAATGGCTGACACACTCGAACAAGACAGATGATGAGGGGAGGTTCTGTCATAATATCGCCATTGCCTATGACCTCACCTAAATTGTTCATGAACCCACCCGTGTGTCCAATACTTCCGGTCAGTAAGCTAGCATTATAGACTTCTTTATCATAACTTCCCATGAGCTATGTTCATGTTCCGTTCTGTCTCTTCTGGGATCTTTCGACCACTTGGTTGTATCAGTTAAGATAAAAACGAAATGCAATAAGTCTTCAGACGTACATCTCCACCGCACTGTATATAGATACTCTACGGCTTACTGGGATAGCTTCCTTACATTAATCCACCGCTGCATTCCATGTTTAAAAAGGATGTGTCCTCCATTGGTTAATTATAGACCGATTAATAACATCCAGAAATTTCCAACAAAAACCTGCCAGCCAGTCATGATTCTCTGCATAATATCCTGCTGCCCTCGCGCACAGAAATCACTTTTGTCATAGCTACCAACGTAATGAATGCACTGAGACTAAAGCTGCTTTCAGGAATGTTAGCAACCACTGTAAAAGAGTAATAAAAAATGCAAGATAGCTATATGCTCAGTCCGTTTACTCCAAAGTAGCTGAGCAGAGCTTTTGTTTCCATCAGTTTTGGCAAATAGCAAGCAGGTTCCTGAACAGACGAAACCCTCATCAATGGACCTGAGGTCATCTCGTCAGCATCATACAAGGCCAAACTATTTGCCAAAAACGTTGCAGCTAATTCTACCCTATGTGACGAAGGCCATCATCCCCGCCCCCGTATTTTCTCCTATAACAGACAACACGCTATGCAACATACAAATATATGTGCGTTAGGTCTCCAATCTAATCAAGAACCTTGATTCGAGTAAAACAGCTGGCCTGACGACATTTCAATTATAGTGCTGAAAAAGCTTCAATACGAACTTGCCCCAATACTTACAAAACTCTTTAAGCATTGACTTAAGGAGAAGTGCTTCTCAAGACCCTGACAATCCTCATCAGTATGTCCTGTATTTAAGAATTCAGGTAATAAGTCATCTCCCATTCAGTACAGACAAATAAGTCTCCTGTGTGTCATGAGTAAGTTGCTGGGACGCATATTAAATAGAAAAGTAGACAACCACCTTAGTAGAAATAACATTCTTAGTTGCATGCAATATGATTTTCGTTAAGCCAATTCTACAGCAGATGTGCTAACGCTTATATCTCATAGAATTATAGAATCTCTTGATGAAGGCTTCATTTCTAGGGCAATTGCTCTTGACATATCAAAGGCCTTCGATAAGGTATGGCACAAGGGCCTTCACTTCACAATATTTTCAGCTACAGTATTACTGAAAATGTTTTCTCAATTATTAAATCATTTCTCTCTGAGAGGCTCATCAGAGTAGTGGTTAATGGGCAGAAATCAGAAGACCGCAGTATTAATGCTGGATTCCCTGAGGGGTCCATACTGGGCCCACCTCTCCTCCTGATCTACAGCAATGATCTCCCAGTATATATACTTAAATCATTCGTTGACATCTATGCTGATGACACGACCATCTATGCCAAAGTTCTCTCCGATTATCTCTCTTGTGATCTCGAGCGCGTGGTACAGTGGAGGAATAGGTGGCTGGTTACTTTTAATGCATCTAAAACCAAGCTCCTATCTTTACATCATCAACGCTTAACCTCATCTGGCATCAATTAAAATGGATAGCTCTCGTATAGGTAAAGCTCCATGTTTTAATAAGCTTCTGGGCTCGACCTTTACTCATGACCTGAAATGGAACACATACATAAAGTCTGTGGCCAAGGTCGCTGGGAAAATGATAGGATCCTTCTACTGCTCCAGAAGATATCTCGCCGCTGATGAAATTCTCTATCTATATAAAAACTAAGTACGTCCAAGGATAGAGTACTTCTGCTACATATGGGCAGGAGCTGCTAAAACAGCCTATTCTACCTTGACAGAATACGAAATAGGCTTCCGTGCTTTGTGGGAGATGCCCTTTTCTGTTCCCTGCAACCTCTCTCACAATGAGATATGTTGCGAACCTTTGTTTCATCGTTACTTCCATGGAAAGTGCTCGTCTGGGCTCCAATCTGTAGTCCCCCCTCGCCAATCTTTCACGATAAACACGCGTCTAGCTAAAACCACTGTCAAAACTTTTCCCCACTATTTGTCTGTGCCAAAACCAAAAGGTAGATCTCATGAAAAAATCTTCTTTCTAAGAAGTGCACGCCTGTGGAACACTGTGCCATTTGCCTGTTTCTCACCTGATTAAAACCTGGATTTCTACAAGTCCAACATAAAAAACTCCCTGATGAACACGCCCATTAAGTAAGACACTTTATCAAATCTCCAATGCAAACGTACTGTACACGCAATAACCCTTATCTCCGAGTGGCTTCTGGGCCTTGATAAGATGTGGCGACCTTGTAAAAATACTTGTTTTAAAACCTGGCAGTACCTGCAGGCTATCAACCCAAACCGGTAACCAACACTTCTGACATAACGGACAGTTGTATCCACTAGCTTTGACTGGAATACCATGCTCGAGAGTAGAATCCCAATTATTAAATTAAGGTTACCGGGGCCAGTGTCCGCTATTTTACAGGAACGGAATTGGCCATCAACTCCAACCGTTGTTTCATTTGTTTTCGAGTTTTTTTTTAACGATTTTCTTATGAATCTCTGCCATGCTTCCAGAGGGTAAGCCGGACCGGTTAACAGGTATTTGTAGTATATATATATATATATATATATATATATATATATATATATATATATATATATATATAGCTACCTTAATCTTTCTGCCCGAAACCCCCCGGCTGATAAAATTGCCTAAGTGTCTTATTATATTGATGATTTAAAGAAAAAAGAGACGAACAAACATTTTTATCATTAAAATTCTTCTAATTTATTTTTACAGTTTTACGTGCTAATATCCACAAAAGGGTAAGAAAAGCATACTATATTGAAATTCATAAAATATATAAGGTAAGTTTCTTAACTTTCAAATCCTACAAACTTTGTACTTTTGTTCGAATATTCCATCAACGCTGTTTCTGATAAAGTGTAAAAATTGTTATTTTTGTTTTGTTGTTGATTAAGTGCAAATAGGAATTTTGTTTGTTTTGGGACGATTAACAATGTAAGCTCTTACATTTCTATGCTGTATTTTTAAGCAATCCCCAATACAAAATCGTAACTTTATAATATTAGTACTTCGTAAAACGTAACTACGATGTCCATTATATATTTCATTTATGAAGTAGCGTTGTTTGTTCCTTTTCAATTAAGATATCTATAATTATAAACACAGGAGCTATACATGATCTAATAAACCCAACGGCATATTCAAATCACGCATTTTAGCAAATAGTAACATTTCTCATTTATACATAATCTATCGATATATATAAAAGCGAAAATGGGTGTATGTATGTGCGCTTTTTGTGTATGTCTGTAAAAGTTTTTTTTCCGAGAAGCGGTCGGTCGGCTTACAACTTTAAAAAACTTTTTGTATCACATGTAAATCATAATATTTACGAGTTAACAACGGAGGTGGCCTGTTTATTGAATTTGCTCGACTTCGAAAAGATAAATATTCAACACTTTTCGCTCGCCGCATGTGGATTATGCTTTTTCATATGATAAAAGCGACACTAATTCTGGTGGTATTTTTATCGCCGGAAATGTCCGAAAGCAATCAGCTTTGGTTAATGTTGAAATATTTGCCTTATATCAGACAATTGCTATTCAATTTGGATAAACCCCTTTATAGCGGGAGCTGGTTTCCCCCACAACATTTCAGGAAAATCAAATTAAACAAAGCGTTCCTGCAGTAAATAAATACTACCCTGGAGTCAAAGTTGACCTCATTAAAACGTGCACCTACCAATTCTAAATAAGTAAATAAATTCAAACGTCTTTCTGTTAGCATTTCGCTGTGGTCCACTGGTTAACATCGCACGTTTTTTTTTCACACTTTAATTTTGAACTTTGCCTCAAGGGTTCGGGTTCGATCCTCATACTTACCTATCAAAACTTTTTTATTTTACCCCCCTCCTTACACACACACCTCCAAACACCCGGGCAACGCCGAGTACCCCCGCTAGTATATATCTGAAAGCGAAAATGTTTGTATTTGTGTTTGTATGTATCGCAACACCTTTCGACACGGGCCACGAATTTTCGCCAGATATGTATCATTTTAAAGATCCAACCTTCGTCCGACAAAGGGTACCGAAAAAATCGTTCCTTCATTATCTCTCATCCTGCTACTACGACAATGACGCCAATTTTGACCTAGAAAACGTTCACGTTAGTTTCAACCACCTGCAAGGTTTTTTAAAGGTTTAATTTTATCCGGTTTAAGTGTATGTCTCTTTGGCGTAGGGGTAACGTGGAGGGCATTTTTTCCGCCTAAGCCTCGATGCTTCGTGTTCGAGCCTGTCTTTCCACCTAAACTTTTTTTTTCCTCGTTTACACATTTCCCCTCTTTTTTAACGTTTGTTCGCTGCCTTACTTTGTTTTGGTTTTTCCAATTTTTAACATCGTGTTTTTTAATAATATTAAAACAGGGTCACCCTCTCCTACATACACACCTCCAAACACCGCGCAACACCAGATAACCCCGCTAGTTGTACATAAATGCTTCTGATAGAGAAACTTCGAATTTATGTAAACAATTTTAAAATTTAAATTCATCCTCTTAGGATTGCACTTTAATGTGCGTTTCATTTGATATTTAGCAGTTTAGTTTTAAAGTTCAGTATTTTTTATTTGCGTGTTGTAAATGATTCAACCACCCAATTTATTTATGGACATAAAGATTTACTGCTTACGATATCTATGATATAAATCTCACCTGTCTATTAGTTTTTGTGTATGTATGTATGCATGTTTGTATGTCTCGCTTAAACTTTTAACACACGCGACTCACTCTGGCTAAATATATGTCATTTCAAAGCGTAGTAATCTGGACGACAAATATCCAAAAATTGGCCAAAAATATTCATTTGTTCACGATCAAGTGAACCGTTTTCGTCGACATTTGTGCAAAGTTATTTACTCCGCGCGACATCGACGTACGCAAAAACATGTTATTTCGAGCACTTGTTACGTAACAATTCGCGTGGTCTAAGTGACTAAGCCATTACATTCTTTAAAACCCTCTTTTTCCTCTAAGCGTTACAGGTTCGAGCCTGCCTTCCTAATACGTTTTTGCGCTCATACGGGTACTTGCAGCTATTTTCATTTTTGTTACGGGGGTTGGTCAATTGTTTTTCTTTTTAGGGCTCCATTGATCAATTTTTATTTATTTTATTTGCGCTTGCACGGGTGTTCGCTGCGATTCTCATTTCATATGGGGTTTAGAATGATTTTTCAGGGCTCCGTTTATCAATATCCTTACCATAAATCCTCTTCACACCCGAGCAACGCCAGGAACCCTCGCTAGTTAGACCTCAAGCCCAAACGCTATCTAACACTGAGAAAGGCACTAATATTATGGTCGTTTTTTTGCTCACTGCTTGAATATATATAGATATATTTCTCATGCAACTTAGACAAGCGTTTGAATATTATGGAGCAGCTTATCTATGAACATAAAAATGTACAACCTAGGAAAATCCGAATATTATGGACCAGTTTATCTATGAACATAAAAATGTACAACCTAGGAAAATCCGTATCTTAATAGACATTAGCGTTTTAAACATAGAACACACGTTTTTGCCCCCTGTTAGAACGGTTTCTTTTTTTTTTTCAGGGAAATATTAAGAAGTTGAATAAACTGGCAGATGATCTCGTAATACTGGACGCTGACAATGCACACTTAAATAACACACAAGAATACGTCATTTTTGGTAAATAACAACTAACATATAAAAATACGTCATTTTCGGTAAATAACAAATAACATATAAAAAATAACTGGATATTGAAGTGAATCTCGTCCTGATTGATATTTCTGTTGGGGTTTTTTCTTATCAGAAAAGATTGTTACATCTGAATTAATTTTTGTGGGGGGGGGTTACATATCATTAATATTACACACCATTTATCGAAGCCATATAAACCATTTTTGATTGGTTAAATCAAATGTAAATTGCAAGAGGTTCATTGTTTGTTTTAGTTATATTTTCGCCGTATAAAAGGTATATATTATTTCATTATTAAAACTTTATGTAGATGAGTATTTTGCATATTTTATTTATTTATTTGTTGATTATTTTTGTTGTGGTTGCAAGGTTGAACAATAATTAGTAAGGAAATACAATGAAGACGCAAACAACAAGATAACGCAATAATAAGTGTATTAAAGAAAAGGTATATTTACAATATGTACAAATGACGGTGTCGAGTCAGAGAGTCTTGGTGGGAGGACATGTACGCTCTTCGGCGTCACTTCTGGTGGCATTTGAGTAAGACACACCAAGGCCAACCTAGGCTTGCCATTTATAGTGTTATGTTATTCGCATATGCAAATAAGTGGTTGCCACCACAACACCCCCCTCCCAAGATTTGAAGTCACACAGATTTCAATATCTTTTTCTTTTTGGGTTTACCATTAATGGTTCATTCACTTTTCTTTTCCTACCTGATCTTCGGGGTTCAGGTACATTTTGAGGCGGTTCAAAATTAAAAGATTCGTATATGATATCTATGGTATCCTCCTCTTCGACTGTTGTCGTATCATCATCATCTTGGATATGACGTTTTTTTATCTGATTTAGGTGCCTTTTATTTTGTCAAAAGCGGTTTGACATTCTTGCGTCCAGTTCCACGGTGTATCCTTTTTAAGCAGATTATTTAAGGGGGCTCGCAAGTTATGCATTCCTTCAATAAAAGATTGGTAATAATTTGCGAGTCCTAAGAAACTCTGCAAGGTTGTTACATTATCGGGTGCTGGCATATTTTTTATTGCCGCAGATCTGTCTGGGTCTGGACGTCATCCATGTTTGTTTATTATGTGTCCAAGATACTTAATTTCGCCCATACAAAAGTCACATTTACTTTCTTTTACTTTAAAGCCGAATTCTTGTATTCGAGTAAATACTTGTTTCAAATGTTCCTTATGTTCTTCTAGGGATTTGCTCCTGACAACAATGTCGTCCAAGTATGCACATGCGCACTCAATACCACTTAGCATGGTGTCCATCGCTTGCTGAAAGATGGCAGGCGCTACTTTGATGCCAAAAGGCAATCGGTTGTATTTGTATAATCCCTTATGCGTATTGATGCATAGTATTTTTGAGCAATTCTCCTCGACCGGTATTTGTAAATACGCGTCGCTCAAGTCTATCTTGGAGAAGATATTACCCCCATTCAACTTCGTGAATATTTCCTCTGGGCTTGGTAGGGGGTAATGGTGATCTTATAATAGGGAGTTGACCCCGGTCGAAAAGTCTGCGCACACTCTAACTTCGTCATTCTTTTTCTTTACGTATACGGTGGGGCTGCCCACTCACTGTGTTCTATTTTTGATTGAATTCCCGTCTGTTCCAATCTATTTAATTCTTTATCAATCTTTTCCGACCCAGCGAACGGAACATTTCGCTTTTTTCTAAAAATTGGGCTGGCATTTTCTTTAAGTTCAAACGAGGCCTTGAATTTATTGTAGCGACCTAAGTTAGTCGTGAATGCCTCAGGAAATAATTCTTTTAAATCGTCTTTTATATTTACTGTTGTTGGAGAAGAACATTCTAATTTTTTACAGAATGTATTGATTGGCTTATCCCATAGTCCGAATTTCTCAATTAAATCTATTCCAAACAGATTTTCACTATTTTTTAGTACGAATATTTTTACTTTCTTCGAAATCCCTTTCAATTTTATCGGGAGGACAACTTCTCCTTCAAATTTTATACCACCACCAGTTACCGTCCGGGCTGCTTTACTAGTTTTCATCATGGCCGGTTTTCCCAACTTTTTCCACGTATTCAGGTTTATTATAGAAACATCGGAGCCGGAGTCGAGTTGTAACTTTATTGATGTTTTAAATATTTCCACTTTTACGTATTTTCGCCGATCTTTGTCTAATTTTGTATTTGATTTTGTTTGCTGTACTCTCTTTCTGGTGTAATCTTTATATCTGCAGCAATCGCTTTTGTGTCCCACCTTCTTACAAATGTAGCATTTTTTCTTCTTATAAGGACAATCTGATTCCCAATGCTTTTCTGCACATCTCTTACAGTTATATCTAGGAAGAGGCTTGTTATATTCTGTACTATATTTATGGTTATTATCTTTGGAATATCCCGTTCCATTGCTTTTCTTTGTAAAGTTCTTGGTTGGTGCGTATGGTTTTCTAACTTTTCTTACATATGCCACTCCGGATTCTTCTATATTTTTTTAATTCTTTTTTTAGTGTAATGGCCCTTTCACAGTCCTCTGCTAGTTTCTGGAGGGTTAAATCTTGCTCAGATTCCAGCTTAGACAACACTCGTCTGCGTATTTCTGCATTTTTCGTGGAAACTAACCCTTGAGCGAAGATTAGACATTTAAAATCTTCTACCGTTAGTTCTGCAAGCTTAAAATTATCGCAGTTTTTATTGACAACTGATGCGTATGTCAAATAATCTTGGTTGTCCATCTTTCTTAGATTCATGCACAGCCATCTTTTATGAAAAAGAGATATATTTGGATTAAATAATTCTTTTAGTAATTTTACAGCTTCCATGAACTCTAATTCCGCAGTTTTTTTTTAGGTAATATGTAATCTACGAATTTGCTGTGTTCTGATGTACCCAATTTTCTGAGTAAGAGGCTCACTTTCTGACTATTTGGCCAATTTTATCAGTCCAGTTGAAAAACATCCTCGTATCTTGTATAGTATGCTTCAAAATTCTTCTCTTCCTCAGGCACATAATGAAATGTGTCCATTCTATTAAAAATAGTTGTATGGGAGAAATTAACACTGTCGACATTTTCTCGATTACTCTTTAGTAGTTCCAGTGTTTTAGCAAAACGTTCATCTTGTCTTTCTTCATATTCCAATTGTAGTTTCTTATGCCTTTCTTCCTGTTCCAATTGCAGTTTCTTATGCCTTTCTTCCTGTTCCAATTGCAGTTTTTTCTGCTTTAATTGTGACATTTTCTGCTTTTCTTCTTGTTCCTGCTGCCATTTCAATAATCTATCACTCTCTCTTTTCCTCGCGGTCAGCCTGTGCCTGTATTTGTGCTTGCAAAAACTCGTTTTGTGTAGCTTGTCTGCGTTCATCCCGCTCAGCCTGTGCTTGTAAAAATTGCATGAACATTTTTGATAAGTCTTCCATGTTTTTTTTTGTTTTTTTTTAGTGTGTAGTTAAAAAAAAATATTGTACCATGTACAATATACACCGGTTTGGGTTACAACAAAAAAGCAAATTGCTGTAAGCTCCTGTTTTCAATAATAATATCGCTGCTTGCAATAATATATTCTTTTTGGGAGTCACGCTGCAAAAAAAAAATAAAACAGGTTTATCTGGAATCACGAAATGGAATTGACTTTCCGTTTTTAGCCACTTACTAATAAGTAACTCTTTCCCCACAAAAAAAAAATTTGTTTTTTTTTTGTTTTGTTTTTTAATCGAGTCACAATTGAATAAATGTATGCAGTACATTTAGTTCTTTGCGTTTTTTTCTCTAGTATTTTAGTAATTAAAATACCTCTTAAATTGAGATTACCCTTTTTTTCCCGTGACGTTTTACTGTATTATCCGTTATTCAGTGACAACTTCAAGAAAAGAAATCCTTTCCTTGAATTTTAGTTTTAGCTGTGGTATTTCCTTTTAGTACCGACGTCAACCAAAACATTAATTAAAAAGTCCTTTAGTTGTTGTTTTGTTTACGGAGAACAGTAATACAGTAATTAGAATTAACTGGTGAACTTTTTTCGTAGGTTACTTCCTTGCTTTTCGTAATACGGGTCTGACCTGTCGTTTTTGCGACAGAACAAAGTTCGCTTTTCGTTTGCAAGTTGGTCCTTTAGTAAGATTTGTCGTGTAGCGACAAACAAAAATTCACTTTTACATTCGTTTGCAAGTCGGATTCCCAGAAAAAGGCGTAAATTGTCGCTTTTGCCACGTTAGAGTTTTTTTTTCACTTGAGTTGAAACTTCTCTTAAGCGTAAAATCCGTTTGCTCGTCAACACTTTGCATTCCTTAAAAAAATGGTCAACCTTTGCGTTGTACTTTTTTTTTTAAATAGTTCTTCGTCAAACTGTTATATTTGACGCTTCATATTTCGTCGCCAACTGTTGTGGTTGCAAGGTTGAACAATAATTAGTAAGGAAATACAATGAAGACGCAAACAACAAGATAACGCAATAATAAGTGTATTAAAGAAAATGTATATTTACAATATGTACAAATGACGGTGTCGAGTCAGAGAGTCTTGGTGGGAGGACATGTACGCTCTTCGGCGTCACTTCTGGTGGCATTTGAGTAAGACACACCAAGGCCAACCTAGGCTTGCCATTTATAGTGTTATGTTATTCGCATATGCAAATAAGTGGTTGCCACCACAACAATTTTCCTTATCTTTATACTTGCTGTTTTACGACGTTTTAGCCAACTATTAACCGCTTCCGGATGAGAGTCCCTTCAGTGTATCTTCAGTAATTACTGCATTCCATAGTTGTCGTCGTCTCATCACCTGTTGGGCTAACTAATCCTCTTGCCAACTTTGGGTAGGATTAAAACCTTGCTTAACTGTAATTGTAGATATTTAATGTATCTATCTCTTGCGCCACGAACACCAACGTAAACTCTTTGACGAAGGCGAGGGCAATAGTTTGCGTAAACGTCGTGGAACAACAACTATATTAAAACGGGGAAATATTCGGCAAATAAATTAAATATTGCATATAAAACGTTTTTGAGTAATTTAAAACATATAATTTATTTATTGGTTCGATTTTCAAATAAATAATTTTTGGAATAACATAAGTGAAACATATATACATTTCCTGACTGGTAAAATCGCATTTTTGACAACGTAGAAGTATTTCGTATAATATAAAGATAAAATAAAATACCTTTTGTAAGGATTTCTTTATTTCAGTTAGTTTTGGCTTTTCTTAATCTTAATCCTAAATAATTCAGAATGGATTATCTTATTGTTGAACATCGTACTGTTTAATCGTTTTCAAATTATTGACAAAAATAATATCTTTAAGCTATCAAAAATTTTAATACGATAATTTTCTGCGCAGACATGTAGCAAAATAGATAATCATTAACTAATAATCATTTCTAAATAGTAGTGGAAGCGTGAAGGTAAAGATATACGAATTACACATCTTGAAATAATTCCAACAAAATAATACACTTCTTACTTTTACCCGTATTCAAGAATACTCGTACATCTGACTTTCTTTTGACATTTGCCGACATTTTGTTGTCTTCCAGCAAGTCAACAATGACTAAGTCATATTTAGCGGAAGAAAATTGTGTCGTCGAAAGGTGTTTCCTTACTTGAAATGACCGCCAGATTGTTTTAATTGCTTAAAAGATACGATGGTGGTTACACTTGGAATGGATCCTCAAGTACGAAATGAGGAATATATCTTGAAGAGAAGAACACAGAAAATCAAGATATCGAAAACCCAAATAACGTTATAGTTGGAAATAACTATATATATATATATATATATATATATATATATATATATACACACACACACAAACACACACACACATATATATATACATATACATATATATATATATGTATATATATATATATATATATATATATATATATATATATATATATAAACTTGTATAACGATATGATATTTAGCTGGGAGGAGTTCAAACCCTTGGGACCTACTAGGAGTTTAGAATAATCACTTCGACTTATAAATTGACACTTACTGTAAAAAGCGACTCAGATCTATTATCCAGCTGCGCTTATATTAACAAATTCAAATATTATGTACTTACTAACTTTAATATAATGAACTGAAAAATTCATGCACTAACAAATGGATGCACTCACAAATGGATGCACTCACAAATGCCAAAATATTTTGTTAGTAACAATAAAACTATTTGGTTTAAGATTCATCTGGATTCGTTTATTGATCTCATAATTTGTGATGGATAGACACAAAATCGAGTCGTACATTTTCCATGTCAATATTTGTAAGTATTTTTAAGGCAGTAAGCAAATTACTTTCTAAATAATTCAAGTGATGAAGAAAAGTTTACACTAACAAAGCTATACAATAAAATATTTTAAAGTGATTCATTTAATCAACACTTTGAAAGCTATACACTAATAAATTAATACACTAACCAATTTCCGAGCTATAAATTAACAAATGCGTAGTTTCTATTCATTATTAAAAAAAAAATATACAGCATATATATTAATTAATTTCACTAACAAAAAAAGAGACTAACAAATATATTACTATCTTATGTGATAAGATTTTTGATGTAATAATAACAAAGACACCATTGAAAGGTACGCACTTACAAGTCTGTATCAAATATGTATGTACTAACAAAATCTCAATATTTTACAGGCGACAGTAAAAATGGAACGCTATATACTGAGTCGTGTAACGGAATATTGCCGTACTCTGTCGTGAATGATGTCCAGAGAACTAGTCTCTCAGAATATTACGAACGTGGTTGTCATTGTCTTGTAAGTATTTAATATGGAATTCTTTTGTAAAAATTGCATACATACTGATGAATACACACATGTTCGTTGTGTTGTATGTTCAAGTCAAAAATAGATGACAAGTTGTTAAATATCAAGCAACAATTAACCAATTTCAATTCGAATAACGATAGAAAATCACGATTAATTTCATCTATTTAAATTATATGAAATAAGTATCTATTTTGAATTAACTAAGAAAATTACATTTTTGCCTTACCGTACGCATAAATATTGAGCTCAACTATCGTATTTATTCATTCACTATATATATATATATATATATATATATATATATAGAGAGAGAGAGAGAGAGAGAGAGAGAGAGAGACAGACAGACAGACAGACAGACAAAATGAGGCAGTGAACTATATACTAATAACACACATCAATTTTTGTTTTAAATCTAAAATGAATGACATTTTTTTTTAAATAAAGCCATTTTCAGAAACGCCGGAATTTGAATATTTTTGACAAAAGAAAACATCTGGAATTCATTTTTGAGATGAGCATTATATATATTAATTTAATTTTCGGACTATTATTCTCATCTTTATTAGTTCTTGTTTTCATCTTTATTTGTTGTTGTTTTTTTCACGACGTTTCGGCCAACTATTCATCTCGCCTTCCTCAGGTGGTAACCGCGACTGATAGGAACTTCAAATTTCCTAACTGCATCTTCAACAATCACTGCCATCCGTAGTTGTTGTCGTCTTACCATGTTTTGGCCAAGTAAACCTCTGGCACGCTTTGGGTGGGATTGAAACCGCTATCTTCAGACAATTTCCATCTGGAACGTCTCTATCAACTGCGCCAGGGGCCCCGAACGGGCGATCAAGGTTGGATTCTTTTGATCTTAAAAATCCACGTTTATTCATTATCTGATCTTCCATAGCCAGTTCCGTACCGATTGGTATATATATTATTCCTTAATTGGAATTCATTTTTGAGGTTTAATAATATTCCGAAATAAAAAAATAAAATTAATATATATAATGCTCATCTTAGTTGGCTGTAACGCTGTGAAAAAAAACAATAACCAATAAAGATGAAAACAACAACTAATAAAGATGAGAATAATAGACCGAAATAAAAAAATAAAATTAATAAAGAAAACATCATTCCATTTCAATAAATCAAAATAAACATTCAATTTATCAACAAGAAAATGATATAAAAAAATAAGATAGTGATTTAAATAAAGAATCCAATCTCCCTATAGGCTCTGGTTTATTCTCTTTTGTAATACATTTAATTAAAACATTATAAAAACAATATTAAAGGAAATACTTCCATAATTTACTTTTTCTCATAAAATTACTGTTCATTTTTGCTAAGCGCAACAGAAATATTGCGTTACTAGACATACTACGAGGCTTGTTGGTTTTACCCGATTGTAAAATACGATTCAATATGATATGACGTTTCTGGTGTTTTTAGATGAGGATTGTTTATTAGTAGTATGTGGATTCTTCAGACTACTGTTCTCCTCTTGAGTGCGAGTTTCACAACGTTCCGGTCGATATAACCTCCCCATCCTCTTCAGGTCTATCAGGGAAAATCATGCTCTTCAAGGAATCTTTTTGCATTGCCAGCTATGTGAATGTGAGAATTATCTTGCATGTAGATCGGATAATCATCCTAATTCCGTCCGACCTTAAAAACAAACGACAGGCCCGGGATTATTGACACTAATAAAATTACAAACCAAAAGTTAACCCCCATCACCTTTGAGACTTGATTAAATTCTTCGTACTTTTTTCGATAGACGTACTGATTACTATCACTGCTTAGCTTATACAACTTGCTTTTGTCGCTAAAAGTTGTTTCGAACAATATGAAGAGTCATGATCTTCAGTGCATCTGACGAAAACGAGACGGTGCTTTCTCTTTACGGAAACTATTGACTTGCGTCTTGCCTCGGAAATTTAAGTTCTTTAATCTGTGTTTAACTGCAGAAAGAGAGAACTTTTAACAAGCTTACATGCTGTATAACCTGAAATAACAACAATTACGGCTAGAGATGCTTTGGTTCCTTAAAGGTGCATATTTAAATCTGAGTTAAAGCTCATTTGTTGCTGCAGAGATTCTGTTTGCCTTCTCTATTTGAATTTATTCATTTAAATTGATATGAGCACTAAGATACTTCAATTAAAAGTCAAATATGAACATGACAAATTATAGAAAAATAAAAGGCAGACCAAATAAAGTATAGGTTGTTTAAACAATTACATTCAATTTAGCTTAAATTTGCGGTTTAAAAAATGGCAAGTGCCGAATTTCGTTTTTGTACTACTGCAGATAAATGGCACCAAATTTATCTTTGGAATCACTACTATATATTTAGTACAATATAATAATCAGTCGAAAATTATCTCTATAATAATAAATACGAAGTCTATGTGAATTAAAATATAATATTTAAGCTTTTTTTACGATCGGAAACGCAAAACGGTCTGCTAGTTTATATATATATATATATATATATATATATATATATATATATATATATATATATATATAGAGAGAGAGAGAGAGAGAGAGAGAAAGAGAGAGATAGGTGGATAAATATAGATATATGCATATATATAGATATATATATACATAAACATGTACACGTCTTAAAAATCATTATTAGAAACTATGTAATAATTTGTATTATCATTAGTAAATACTGCATTTCTCAGCAACACTTTTTATTAACTCAACTACTATAATTAACTAATTATTACTTATATAAAACAGTAGTAAATACAATATAATAATTATTCCTCATGTATTTAATGTTAATTATTTAATTCAATATTAAGTTACTTCTCATTGTTTTCTCAAATTATGAGTTATATTGAAAGTTTTAAAATATTTTTCAATAATAATTTTTTTCTTGTTTTGCAGGACCAAATCGGCCAATATAGCCATGAACTCTTTTGCAAATGGAGATATGCTCATATGCATATGCTTTCTGGAAAGTGTACTTGGCTCGGACCTATACCGTATATTAAATGTCAAGGTGAATGGGATTTACAAAATCGGCTTGTACAGAATATGACTACATGAATTAAACGATTCTTATTTATTCCTCCTCCTGTACTCATATTGTTTAACGTCATATTTTGTTAATCTTGGAGCAGTACGACTACTATTTAATGAGAAATATGGAATTGATGGTAAATTTATTTGCCAGTGATTTTCGGAAACAGTTGCACTTACTATAACATTTATAGCAGTTAGGCTAACAGAAAGTAAATACACGAAAAAAAAACATCCCGGATTTATTATTTAGAATTAAGTCACAATTTTACTGATTTAAGTTGTTTCCATAAATAAATCTTATTTATTATTCGAAACACAAATGCTGCCTTCGTTCGTTAATTTTTTTCGTCCTTTATTTATATTTTTATGATATCAGCCTCTACAAAAACTCACGTACTTTGAAATAGTATGTTTTCTCTTGTCTTCTATTTTTACGTCGTTTAGCATTTTTCAATACTTTTGTAGAGTTGAATGTAATAATCAAAGAAGAAAGCGCCCGCGTGTATGTGCATTATGTGGTCAACACAAACAAGAAACAATAAGAGGAAGAAACGAATACTTCTAGAGTCAATATTATTGGGACACAATTTAAAAAAAAAAAACTTTCTTCCTAACTAGTAAGCATAAACACAATAGCTACATATACTTCTGCAGAACTTAGATTCTTAAACAGTTATTATGAGAGCGTTTCAAAAGTAATGCCTCCTATTTTTATTCCGCTCAAATGGATCAGAGGGAATTGCACATTGTATTGTTATGATGGCTGAACTTATGCATTCATAACTTCAAATTTTCATCTCTGTTGCAGGTATTGACGGGGGTGGGGCTCTAAGAAAGCAACCTCTGCCACGGACGTGTTTTAGAAGGACACTGAGAATGGTATCGACTATTTAGAAAAATCAATTCTGGAATACAAAAGGTTGCTCGTTTTAACGGTACAGCGCATGTATGTGCATTATGTGGTTCTACGACTTACCTTCAGATGGGATCAGAGAGAGAGAGAGATTAAAGATGGCAGCCATGAATATATAAGGTGTAGTCTCGTAGAATATCACGAGATCTCACCTTCCACTGCACACATTTAAAAAAAATGCTTTTCCTTTTTACACAAAAATTCGACCAAATAAATGGATAATTAGAAACGCAAACTGAAATATGTAAATTACAAATTTACGAAAAACAATTATATCTCTGTTTCTTCATTCCCTTTTTTACAAAAGACTTTCCCTAGTTTGTAATTAATTCTATTTAAGGCCGGTGACTGAGCCTCCAACTTTGCCTGATGTAAACAGTGGGATTGCACTTATATTTTTATTCACAGCAGACATAAGACCGAATAATATTCACAGCAGACATAAGGCCGAATAATACGCAATTCTAGGGGACGATTTCCTGAAGGATGAGTTTCAACCCTCAGTGATACTAGGCAGAAAATTTGAATTACTCAAAACTTCGACCCAACTCTTGCTGACAAAACGAAAGCAAATTACGTACGAATTAAAACATATTTTCTCTATATCATTCTTCCCAAAATAGTTGTACTGTAACTAAAGCTGCCTTTAAGACTGCCAGCAACCATTGCAAAAGCGTAATAAAGAACGCGATAGAGTTGTAGGCTCAGTCTGTGAAGACCAAAGTAGCTTAGCAGCGGTTTGGTCCCCACCAGTTTTGGAAAATAATAAATAGGTGCAAGAATATAAGTGTTGGCTCTATCCCAACCATTATCAATGACCTGAGGTAATCTCGTCATTATCGGACAAATAAAAACTCTTTGACAAAAACTTTTACGATAATTCTACCCTGTGCGATCAGGGCCGCAAATCAACGTATTTTCTCCTGTTTCTGATAACACGCTATGCTACATATCTGTGCGTGATGTTGCCAAACTAATAAAAAAAAAACTTGATTCTTGTAAAACAATTGCCTTTTTCTATCCGCTGCAAACTCTTTTCCACAGGCATTGGTAAGAGGCGTTGCGAGCTTGTCTCTGGTTTATCGTTATTTTCATGGCAAATGCTCGTCTGAGCTTTAGTCTATGGCTTCCACTTGGCCTAACTTTTACAAAAAAACACTCGTTTAGTTTAAACCACTTGCAATAATTTTCCCCACTATTTTTCTATGCATAAACCTTAACATAGATTCCTGGAACAACTGCACCCCGTGAAACTCCGTCCCGTTTTCATACTTTCCAACTGACGACAATATGGTTTGCTTCAAGTCCACAGTAAACAAGTACATAATGAACCACCCCTTAAGTAATCCTAGTTACCAATTTCGATTATTAGCGATTACTACATTTTCCCATTGACTTGTGTACACTAATTAACCCTTATTCTCGAATGACCTCCAGACCTTGATATTTGGGGACGCGTTTGTAAAAAAAGTGATAATTCGCTAGTCTCTCTCTATTCTATTATTTTCAAACGAGTGTGTCTAACTGTGCGCCAATATTGTATTGCTCATCGTAAGGATTTCCAGTAAAAACGATAATTTTCTCCTTTCTCCCTCCATGCTCCTAGCGTCACACAGAACATACGTTACCAATCCCCCCTCTCTCTCTCACTCTCTCTGTTTCTTATTTTTATATGTTAAAATGTTATAATGTTAAAAAATCAATCGCCGCATGAGAACTCGGACTTGGTCCATAACATTAATCGATTTTAATAATCCCAACATATTTCTTTCACATCTCGTCAGTCACAAATCAAGTTTCAGTATCAGCACTTTATTGATCCAATAGTAAAAATGATTGGTATTTATGCAGATTATGACCTGTTTTTTTTTGTGAATATTACGCCAGAATACATCGGAAACTTAGGAACATCGCCGAAATAATGAAATTTTTAAACGTCAGAAGGAAACATTATAATAGAAAACATTTATCGTATAAAAATGTGATGATGTAAAAAGGAAATGCATTCAAAAAGAGGCAATCCACCTCCGCAAGTTTTATCAAGTTTTTAAGGAGAATTTTTGGAAGAGAAAAATATTTCATGGCATTTTTTGTCTGTTTATTTTATTAATGTTCAAGCGTATTTTCTACAATGAGATAAAATACTACTGTTGCATAGGAAACCATATTACAGAGAAAGAGACGAAGAGAGAAGATACATTTATACAGATATTACAGAGGGAGAGAGAAGAGAGAAGACATTTATACCTTTTATAGTTCTGTGGATGTTCCTTCTCTTAACATATATTAGAGTGGAGAGAAGTTGATTATTTTTAAAAGCCGAGGGGGACAGTCATTACTTAAATAGAGGGGGGACACATTACTTAGATAGAGAGAGGGACACATTACTTCGATGAGTTATACACAAAGTTCATTATAAAGATGAGTGAAAACAATGATTTCACATTAACCTTTAATTTGATAGAAAGACGACACGAAGACGGCAGTTACAAAAAAAAAATGAGATCTTTTATTCTATTTGACCGGTCAAAATGGTGATCACATTCAGGAATTCCAAGTTGTTTCTGCATGTTAAAACTTTCCCGTTCGCTTTTAATTCGATCCGGACTCGACTCTGGACTCAGTCTCCCTCTCTCCCCCCTAATCTCACTAAAACTAGCAAACTATATTGAGAATCTGCTTGTCTGCTATTACGTCATGTATGGCTCTCAGGGTGACCCACTCAGGTGGAAACTCACGTGGCTTAAACATATGTGGTTCGGACATGTTTCCAAACCATTTTTGCAGACAAAGAATTCTCACTAATCTATTTTTCGACCTAACCTATTTTTAAACATATTTAAATTGCATTGTTCTTTACTTTCTCTGACCTTATTTTAATTCAGTTTCCACAAAAAGGATTGAACAATTAAAATTCCTTTTCCAACAACATCTCTAAACTATTTTATGTGAAATTGAACAATGCCAAATGCCTTTCTGAATCTATTTCTGAACCTTGCTTACAAAGTTCGAACTTCTTACTCACAAGAAAATGACTCTTTTCTTGTAACACTAATTTCGGAGTATTTTCCATTATCCGTCGGTTTCCCAAATACCTATTTCTTGCAATTATTTTGTAGGTAATTTCTACAATCTGTTATGGTGTGTTCCGAACCAAGAACGCAACGGCAAAGACATACTTTTTTCACGTTCTTTTCCTCCTTCGCGGTACGGGTTCGAGCCTGCTTATTACAACTTATTGTTCTTGCTATACACCCAAAATAGTGTAAGAAAATAATACTGTTAATGCACATATTGCGAAATTGCGACTATGGCAGAGCTATAAATTACAATTACGTATGGGTCTTATATATATCGACAGAAACAAAGTTTGCATTACACACACACACACACACGAATATATATATATATATATATATATATATATATATATATATAAATATATATATATACAGGCGACAAAAAGAAAGTCCGCATTTGTAATTTATCCCAAAACTGCGAATTAAAACTAAATTTAAAGTAACTGTTTAAAAAAAGTATACCTCATTTGATTGGCTTTCTATTCTTCAATAATTTATATTCTTCTATAATTTATATATATATATATATATACATATATATATATATATATATATATATATATATATATATATATATATAGAGAGAGAGAGAGAGAGAGAGAGAGAGATAGTGTGCGGATGTATATGCATGTATGCGAGGAGGTTCGTGGGGTACGTGGTTGTCCAATTCAAAGTTTTATGAAAGATTTGGTTTTGAATAGAGACCACACAAGTTGCTGACCATTCCAGGTCAAAAATGTTGGAAGGGTCATATTCAAATCAATCTTAACTTTATTGACTATATCTGTGTCCCTCGTGCTGCTAGCCCCGCCCGCCCTACACTAATGTTTCCATCATTTACATTGAAGAAGATCAAAGGATCGGTCGAAAATGTGTGCTTTTGAAAGAAACGTTCTTGTTTTTTCCAAAAGACTTTTTGTATTCCTACACTTCAACACTTAGTATATAAATACAGAAAAAAAAACATTTGTATATTTTTTGTATTGAATTTTTATTCACACACACACACGCACATACACATATATATATGTATATATGTATATATATATATATATATATATATATATATATATATATATGTACGGGAGTGTATAATGTAGTAAATAATAATAAACAACCCTAATAAAGAAATGACAACCACCGAAAATAAGTTAATGGATATGAAACCCTTTGCCTGTCTAAATACTTTAGACACCACGGTAGAATCCAATGACTAATTCTAAGTAAAATTATATAAATATGTTATATACATACACACACGCACACACACACACACACACACACACACATATATATATATATATATAATTTTAAGGAGATTAGAACAATAGTCTAATGAGCAGAGTGTATTTTAATGTAATAGTGAAATTACTAGTTAAATTAAAATACAAGGGAGAAAAAGTGTTCGTTGTAATTTAGATATATATTAAGCTCGATAGGTAAATATCCTAGAGCTAATTTAATATTTAGTAATGTGATTGATAATTTAAAAATCAAATTATAATTTAATTAAAAATCCGTTTCATAAGAAGGAACAACAACAAAATCAATTATTTGTACGATCGTTTCTGAAAACAGTGTTTTTATCGTGGTAAACATCAAGTTACGGACAATAAATATTACATATAGTTTTTTAATAAACACGGCTACCTCGTCAGCAAATATTGTGAAGGGTTTTTATTAAATGTGAAAGACACCATAAATAAACCTAGAATTAAAAGTAAGGCAGATGTATCTCGAAAAAATTAAAATAAAGGTATGGATTTAAACTTAATAAGAAGATTAATATGGGTTAGAGATAGAAATAAATAGAGTATGATGATGCACTTTTCGTAACTAACTCTACAAATAATAATTACGAAAAAGCAATTAAAGCTGTACATAATTTTTTTAAAAATTATGGACTTAGTATAAAAATCGACCCTAATAAAAAAATTGTTAATTTCTTAGACATAACCTTAAATCTTCAGAATTCTACCTTTGAACCCTATCATAAACCTAACATATCTCTACTATATGTCCACAATGAATCAAACCACCCTAAATGTAATCTAATAGTAAGAAAATTAATAAGCTACAAAATACAGCTATACAAAATATATCAGACTGTAACTGTAGAAGAAAAAATAAATGTCCCCTACAAGGCTCCTGTAAAATTAAAAATGTAATCTATAGCTGCACAGTATCAAAACACCCAAATCTACATGAATCTATTAACAGCCATAACTCAACTACCAGATTAAATAATGACACCAACTTAAACCAATCTACCGATCAATTACAAACCAACCCACCATATAATAATCCAGCACCAGACCTAACGGAAAATAATCACAATAAGCAAGAGGCAATATATTTTGGTTCCACATCTGGCCTAATAAAACATAGAATCTCAACACAAAAATAGTCTTTTAAAAATAACTCTCTGTCAAACCAAACTACTCTATCCAACTATATTTGGCAACTCAAAAATAGCAATATTTCTTTCAACTGTAAATGGCGAATAATTGAATCTTGCAAACCATATAAACCAGGAGATAAATTCTGTGCACTATGTACAAAAGAGACCCTAAAAATTTTAAAATATGAAGATATAAAAAATGCAACCACCCTATTAAATTCAAGACAGGAACTAATCTTCACATGCAGTCATAAACGTTTGTTTAACTTTAATAAATATAAACCACCTTAAATCATTAAAAATTACTTATTAGTAAAAATAGATTACGATTTTTTTATTATTCTGTAATAAATTAAGTTAGACTAATTATCCCCCTTACATCCTTTAATTAAAGAAAATATGACTAATTATCACCCTTGCATTATTCAATTATACAAATAACATTAACCTAAAATTTCTTTCGAATTATAAATCGTGGCGTCTTTAAATCAAAAGTATGCTAACGGAAATAAATTATTGACGGGCGTTCTTCTTAAAATTTATCATTTCATAAGCTGAGAAGCTATAGCGAACATCTATATGAGTACTTTAACCATAGTTCCTGAGTTCAAAAGGCGAAAAATTAAAAGGTAAATATTTGTACCTATGTGTTATGTATTTATCTGTATCTCTATGTATATACATATATGTGTCTACTTTTCATATATATGCATGTATATATTTGTGTATGTATGTATGTATAATATAGTACTTAAAACCAAATTTATATTTTACTCTATTTATTTCCATCTCTAACCCATATTAATCTTCTTATCAAGTTTAAATCCATACCTTTATTTTCATTTTTCCAGATACATCAGCCTTACTTTTAATGCTGGGTTTATTTATGGTGTCTTTCACATTTAATAAAAATCCTTCACAATATTTGCTGACGAGGAAGCCGTGTTTATTAAAAAACTATATGTAATAATTATTGTCCGTAACTTGATGTCTACCACAAAAAACACTGTTTTCCGAAACGATCGTACAAATAATTGATGTTGTTCCTTCTTATGAAACGGATTTTTAATTTAATTATAATTTGATTTTAAAATTATCAATCACATTACTAAATATAAATATATATATATATATATATATATATATATATATATATATATAATATAAAGCTGAACGTCTCTGTGTGTGTGTTTGGTCACGAATAGGCTCCTATATGGTTGACTATTATAGAAAACTGATCACATATAATGATAGAAGATGTATCGAGAAACAGGAATAGGTATGTTTGATCTGGTGGTCTATAAAAATTGTGTGGTCTGCATTCGCGCCTGATCCACAAAGTATGGAAATAAAAAATAAAAAATAAAAAAACATTTACAAAGGTTTTTGATATTGATGTCCATAACAATACTTTGATAAGTATGTTTCAACTTAAATAGGGATGGTATAATAAAATTTTGGGGTCTGCGTTCGCGCCTGGCCTCCATAGAATGAAATAGGCAGAAACTTTAATAAGGACTTTTCATATCTATCTGAGTAAGTATACTTTGACAATTATGTTTCAGTTTGAAGAAATATGGTATAATAAAATTGTGGGGTGTTCGTTCGCGCCTGGACTCCATTAAATGAAAATATGTCACAAAGTTTAACAAGGTCTTTAATATAGATCCACAGAATTGTGATATGTGTTTCAGTGTGAACAGTTATAATATAATAAATTTTGGGGTTTATCTATTTTATTTTTACTTTCATCATATTTTGCTTTGGTTTTGATACCCCCAAATTCGAAGCTATCTCTTTACAACCGTTCCTTTTCATAATCTATCATACTTTTATAAATCAGAGTCCATTTTCTGTAGGCTGTTCTTGAACTCAGTCAACGACGGGCACTTTTGCTAGTATATATATATATATATATATATATATATGTATATATATATATATATATATATATATATATATATATATATATATATATATATATATATATGTATGCTTGTTCACTACCTGGCAAATAAATCCTATCAAAATTGTATTCTAAACATCATTACTCTAATCATTTTCGAGTAATAGTAGGAGCAACGGAAGTCATGAATAATGATTTAAAAACCTACCTGGCTAATATACCCAGTAAACCAAGTGCAAGAAAGACTAAAACAATTTTACTTAAAGTAAGGTTCATTATCTTAAAAAAATTTTTTTGTTGAAATATCTGAGTTAGCAAGTGAATGACTGGTATCCGGTAGGATGCTCTATCCTCAACTTGAATACAATGCTAATATAAATAAAACAGCTTCCGTACGCAACATCTGGAAAATCTAGACAAAACAAGAACTGAATTAAGATGTGCTGAATGGAAACAACAATGTTTGGAACGTTAGAAAAAAACAAGCAGGAAACGAAATAGCTTCCTTTGTGACTATCGATGGTGATAATCAGAGATCTTGACAATGGAAAATACCTTTTATTCTAGCGTCTAGCTCAATTTCCATGAATAGGGTGTTTTGAGAGCCTGCCCGATCTGTGAAGTGCATTACTGAGATTATTTCTCTATAGACTATAAGAAAGTTGTCTTCAGATCTAATGTTCAAATTAAAAAAAGCATCATCAACCGCAATATGACAAATTAAAATCAGTTGATACCATAAATAGGATCTTTTGAGAGCGAGTCCCATTTCACCTCTACCCAAACAATACTTCGCCTCCGTAATAGCATTTTAATCGAGCTATAAAGGCCTTTGAAACAACTTAGTATCACTATCATATTAATATGTTTTTGCTATTTAAAGTTTTCCTTATTTACTGAGCAAGTTATATTTGGATTACAGCTACATTTATTGCAACGGCAGTTTAAAATGTATTTTAGGGTTTGTTTTAATGTACACATCGATTCGAAAAAGTTGCCAAAAAACAAATATATAAAAAATAAATGTTATCAAAGGCAAGATAAATTACTTTTCTACCAAACTGGATATAATTTTCGTGTTTTTATTCAATTTAACATGTTTATTCAGCTCGAAAAGCATACAGTGTTTACCGATGTATTGGAAAATTCAAGATGGCGGCCGATTCTCTCTTTAACATGGTAAGTTCGGGAAAAGGTGTTATAAATAATAAACTAGACAAAATACTATTAAAAAACACCGAATATATGTCAAGCTATGTCACGGTAACATATATTGAGCGAATTTTTGACATTTGTTATATATTTGTTTTTTTGACAACTTTTTCGAATCTATGTGTACTACTGTACACACCCGTATTTTATAATTCATGTGATATTGAGTGTTCATTTTACAGTGTCTTGGACAACTTCAGTTAAGCATACAAGTGTATAATACTGTCAGCTATAGCCGTATAGTATTTTACAATTCATGTAATATTAATTGTTAATTTTACAGTGTCTTGAACAACTTCAGTTAATCATAAAAGTGTATAATACTGTTAGATATAGCAGTATAGTATTTTAAAATTCATGTGGTATTGAGTGTTCATTTTAAAGTTAATCATGCAAGTGTATTATAATGTTAGATATAGCAGTTAAGCATTATATAATACTGTTAGATATAGCAGGACAATGCGAAATACATGCTTGTCGACAATTCTATGATCGTCATAATAATTGCAACATAGAAAGTTATCATGCAAAATAGAATGTTATCATACCAGAACCGTATTTTTGTTAAGATGCTTTAATAGAAAGTACAACATAAATAATATCAATTAGAGTTTGATTTAGTCTTATGTGAAGGCCATTTTTAAGTGATGTGGACTTTACGTACAGTTTTAGGAAAACATTCGATGATTTGATTTGTCAAGATGCGTAATTGAGAGAGAGAGAGAGAGAGAGAGAGAGAGAGAGAGATCGGATGGAGTCGGACAATGCTGGCGCCAAGTACAGGGTATCAAAATGCGTTAGTTAAAGACCCGCGGCAGTTTTTTCAGTGGGGAAACATTTGTAATAAAAGTTGCTGAAAAGACAACCCGTAACTTGTTGATTCCTAGAAATTAATTATCTTTGCAGCTTTTCAGAGGATCCCTAGAACAAGATCAGATTCGACTGATGTCACAACTTAGAAAACTCTTATTAATCTTTTTGCATGTCCGTTGTTACAATTCATCTGTTGTTGTAAGATTATTTCCACTAAATGATAAATGTACATAAACCACATTTCTATACATTTCATACGGAATGTTGTAGTATAAGACAATATTATCGTTTCTTCCGGGCAAGAACCCAAACACAGTTAGATTGCAGTTGTCTGCTGGATTGAAACTGTTAGTGAAGTGCAAAATGTTTTCTCAATATTTATGTCGATATACACCACGCAAATTAAAAAAAAATACGAATACCCAGGGTTTATCGATTAATAGATACAAGCAATAATACGTAACAAGTATAAACTGTAAAAAGATAGAAATTCATTATTTAAATAAATCTATTTCTGTGTAAACATCCAGGAACAACATTTTAATTATATATAAATTTGGATAACCATTTTACCAGATAGAGTAAGTTGCTGGAATCCATATTAAATAGAGAAATAGTCAACCACCTCAGCAGAAACAACCTTCTTAGTGACACACAATATGGTTACCGCTCTGCAAGATCTACCGCAGATGTGTTGACGGTTATATCTCACAGGATTAGTGAATCTCTTGGCAAAGGCTTCCTTTCTAGGGAAATTGCTCTTGACATATCAAAAGCCTTCGACAAGGTATGCCATAAGGGTCTACATCACAAGATTTCCAGCTACGTTATAACTGGAAATGTTTTACTCAATCATTAAATCATTTCTCTCCGATAGGCTCATAAGAGTAGTGGTCGATGGACAAAAGTCAGAGGCCTGCAATATTAATGCTGGAGTCCCTCAGGGGTCAATCCTGGGCCAAACTCTCTTCTTGATCTACATCAAGGACCTCCCTAAACACATACTTAAATCATTCGTTGACATCTATGCTGATGACACGACCATCTACGGCAACATATCAAAGGCTGTAAATGACAAAGTTCTCTGATTCTCTCTCCTCTGATCTCAAGCGCGTGGTTCAGTGGGGGAAGACGTGGCTGGTTACCTTTAATGCATCTAAAATCAAACTCCTATTCTTACATCATCAACGCTCTGATCCCCATCTGGCATCAATTGGGATGGATGGCTCTCGTCTGAGAGAGGCTCCGTGTTTTGACAAGCTTCTGGGTTTGACTTTTACTCCTGATCTGAAATGGAACACGTACATCAAGTCTGTTGCCAAGGTCGCTGGAAAGATGGTGGGATTCTTCTACCGCTCCAGAAGATATCTCACTACTGATGCAATTCTCTATCTATATAAAAGCCAAGTACGTCCAAGGATGGAATACTGCTGCCATATCTGGACAGGAGCTGCTAAAAACAGCCTATCCTGCCTTGACAGAGTACAAAATAGACTTCGTGGCTTAGTGGGGGATGCCCTTTTCTCTACCCTGAAACCTCTCTCTCACAGAAGAGACGTTGAACGCCTGTCTTTGTTTTATCGTTATTTCCATGCAGGTGCTCGTCTGAACTCTAATCTTTCACGAAAAACACCCGTCTGGCCGAATCCACTGTGAAAAATTTCCCCCACTCTTTATCTGTGTCTAAATCAAAACGTGGATTCCATGAACAAAGCTTCTTTCTTAGAACTGCACGCCTGTGGAACTCTGTTCCGTCTGCCTGGTCCCACCTGACTAAGTCCAACGTTAACAAATTCCTAATGAACCGCCCCCTTAAGTAAACACTTCATCAAATCTCCACACAAACGTTATGTACTTGCAATAACCCTTATCCCTGAGTGGCTTCCGAGCCTTGATAAGTGGTGACCACTGTTTAAAAAAAATAGACAGATCATCAATTACTGAAGGACTCATAGTTTATTGTTGACTCGTCATTCTAGTCATAACTCTTTATAGAAAAACATATGGGCACCTTGCTACGTTTAAGGAAAAAAACCGGCTGTTACCGTGAAATTCGACAAACGATGTGCTCCTCACGGAGAACGTTTTTGTTCAAACTTTGTATAATAAATAACCTATTAAATGGTTTGTGCATTATTTATAAATTTTCTTCACATCATAATCCTGTTCTTTTGCAGCTTTCCCAATAAACGATACAAATTCCTCCAATTTAAAATTTCCTTCAATTATATGTTAGGATATAAAGTAAAACATTTATCATTTGTGACAGTATATTCCCTGTTGGTGATCAAAAGATGATCCTGCTTTAGCTTTATTTGTTGCGTACGAATTTAAATATGTAGATTGCAGGCTTAATTGGTTATTCCCTGCAATCTTCTTTAAAGTCATCAGTGGACAGATATACATCAGTCTCCTAGTAAAATAAACACAGAGTGTGTTCAGTGACAGTAGTTCTGTAAGCTGAATATAGTCTTCTATTCATACCCATACACATACCTACACACACACACACATATATATATATATATATGTGTGTGTGTGTGTATGTCTTTTACATAAATATATTGTTCTTCATGATGATCAAATAACATATAATGCAATTTCATTAATTCACGGAGTTTCAAACAATACGTTCCTCTCATCAGACACAAAATATTAGACAATGATAAGGATTAAGGAAATTTCAATATATCTTTTGCATTCTTCTATAACAAGCTTCATTTCCTATCGTGGCTGTATTGAACTTTTTTTAAAATTTTGTTGCAGTTTCTTAATATTAATGTTATCAAATATTAATTAATATTAATATGTATTTTTCTGAGGTCTACTGAACTTTTTGGTTGGAAAACTTAATTAATATATAATAAAAAGTTTAAAATTAAATTCAACTAAAAAGTTTTATCGCTCCAGCCGTAGTCGTTATTTATGCAGCGTCGGTACCGTTTAAGCTACCGAGAGTTGGATACGAAAGCTGAAAAATTACGCGATTAAAACAATGAATATTTTACGTAACAGAATAAGGAACAATTATTTATAACGCTTTATTTCAGCCAATGTTTACAATTTTTTTCAGATTTTATTACTTAGCGTTTTTACAAATTTAAACGCATTCCAACTCTTCTGTATGTCAAGATTTAAATCATCCTCAAATGTGACAGAAATTCTCAAATCCAGATATGGCAACGATACTCCATACATATGCCCATGTATGACGGATATATAGATTCATACATTTATAAAGAAAAAATATTTATTTATATAAAAAGAATATTTGAAGTGCCAAAAATTTACAGAAAAAAAAACTGATTTTTTTTTATCGTAACATTTATTTTTAAGTTGTTGATATGAGCGGCAACCTACGGGGTGCGATAATTATGTTGCTGTTGCTAAAGATGAATTTGCTGTACATACGTTATATAAAGAAGGCTGTAGATACGTCTAAACACTACTATAAGATTTTTATTAACCATAGAATGCTTCTTAATCAGTAAGTTGACTATTTAGCATTTTTACAAGCTAAAAACAAAGTTAAACGCATCACAACTACTCTATATATCATGTTTTAAATCATCCTCATATGTAACAGAAATTCTCAAACTCAGATATGGCAACGATACTCCATACATATTCCCATGTATGATGGATATATGAATTCATACATTTGTAAAGAAAAACATATTTCTTCATATAAAAAGAATATTTGAAGTGACAAAAATGTACGGAAAAAAAACTTTTTCTTATTAATTGTAACATTTATTTTTAAGTAAAGATGAATTTGCTTTACATACGTTACGTGCATCTAAAGAAGGCTGTAGATAAGTCTAAACACAACTATAAGGTTTGTATTAACCATAGAATGCTTCTTAATCAGTAAGGTGATACAATAATTACACCATGAATGGACCAGATTAAATGTTCATATAAATCACGGTTACAGAGATACCTTTTTCCCGTTTGCAATCAAAGTAATTGATCATATTATCATAATTATATAAACGTATAATCTAAAATAACCTGGTTGAAAACATAAGAATATGCAAAATGAAAGAGAAAGAGAAGAAGAAAGTGTGTTTGGGACTCTGATCTAATTTAACAAGTATTCAATATTTCCAATTTCTGCGGCAGAAAAAAAAGAAAAAAGGCCAGCAAAATTATTAAAAAATAGATTATGATTCGGTAGTTGGTTTGTTGTTTTTGTTTTACAGCATGTAATCCCTTAACAGGTTATTTAATGCCGAATCCGGTGATTTTGAAGAAATTTTTTTAATTGAATATATTTGTTTTTTGCAAGCTGGTTTCTCACCATCGGACATAGTTTAAGTTCATATCCAGGATCATGATTCGGTAGTAAACAAGATCCTTGTTTCGGTTGTAAGCATTGGTCCAGATGAAAATACATCAGTGGATTCTGTCTCTTTCACATTTTTTGAATTCCCTGCTTTTGTACCAGTGGCACATACCGATGTCAACGTCATTCAGCATGAAACTATATTTCCAATAGCAAGTCTTCTCCGGTGAAAACCCTCTAATTTTCCACTGTAAAACAAGATATCATGCATTATTTAAGTAATTATAAATTATTTTAGAATCTTGTAAAAATTCATACAAAAAACAATATGTTGGCTAAGTGTTCCGAATAATCTTATCTTATACTTAAAACTTTACTAATTTGTAAATAAGTACGTATTTTATACGATATCCATATATATATATATATATATATATATATATATATATATATATATATATATACATATATATTTATATATAAGAACAAGTAGTTAATAAAACATGTAAAAAAACACTTTGAAAAAGAGTTATAAACATATTTAATTTTAAAAAGGGAACACTAAATAAGTGGATAGTCCTTAATCCGCGGAGTTTCGAAGTAACACATTCTTTCTCATCAGAGGGTAGGATAAAGCAAACTGCGGGATCAGATTTTGCTTGCAAAAGTATTAAATGAAACTATAAGTACGTCATAGATCTTACTTGATAAGAAAAAAGTGAACCGGAGGGAATAGGGTGAATAAAAAATGATTTACGGTGAATGGATAGTCTTACCTAGCAATAAAAAATATTAAATTTTTTAATATATAGACATTTAAATGGTTACCTCGCAATAACAATTATTAAATCTAATAATATATAGAAATTTAAATAGTTACCACGCAGTAACAATGATTTAATTTAATAATATATATAATTAAACACTCTCCTTGTAGTAACAATTATTAAATTTAATAATATATAGATGATTTAATACTTACCTCGCAATAACAATTATCAAATACAATGCTATATAGATAATTAAATGTTTACCTCGCCATAGCAATTATTAAATTTAATGATATATATATATATATATATATATATATATATATATATATATAATTAAATACTTACCTCGCAATAACAATTATTAAATGTTATAATATATAGAGACTCACATACTTACCATGCAGTAACAATTGTCCAGATAGTATATGATAAGATTTTTAAAGGTTTCTGTCGTATTCGCGTACATTACATTTCCACTACATTCATCAGTAAAGAGCTGTCCCACTCCATAGTGTCCTAAAAACATATTTTAAAATATGAGTATCGTTAAAATGCCTTTAGACATTTAATTTGAGTGTTTATTTTTGTTTTAGACTCGCTTCAGCTTTGATACAATAGCTTCGTTTCTGTATTATTTCAATCTCGTAGACATTCCTCTACATCATATTGACTTCTGTACATATTTACTATATCCGTACAGTCTATTATTTGATTCCAATAGCTACTCTGACCGTACAGTAACTCTATACCACAATACCCACATATGATAACACTTTAATTGTGTAACCCCTGTAATACATCACGTACATCACATTGCTTTCTCTCTATATCACCTTTCCCCGTACCACCCTACCTTATTTAATCCTGCAGGTAATCGTATCCTCTCTTCATGCAACGGTCATCCTATATAACTTCAGACACACCCCTATATAACATTCATTCGTAAAATTTTCCCTATATATGATCTACATATTAATACGATAGCGTGTGTGGTCTTTTGGGTGTTACGCTTACATCCGCGTTGTTTAGTTGTTATGTTCTTTTTCTTGTTATATATAATTTTTCCCAGAATTCTTCATAAGTTGTTGTTTCGGTTTCGACTACTAGCTGATTGCACTGTAATCGTCTGTATTTTATACTTTTTTTAAGCTATATATATATATCTATCTATATATACACACATTTTTTTCATAAGTTTTTATTTTAGTTTCGATTCAAGCTAATGCACCCAAGTCATATGGATATATATATATATATATATATATATATATATATATATATTGAAATCGCAACTTAATAGCATATCAATATCGATAGAACATGAACTCTATAATAATATATACGAAATCTGCAAAAATTAAAATATCTTCTAAAAGCGTACTTTACGACCAAGCTTTAACGTACGTTCGTGATAGCTTAGATAAATAATTTTGCAGTTCTCACAAAAAGCTACAATGATATCAGAGCATCTCCATTTACACTAAACATCTACAGAATGTCAATATCAATATATTGCATACGAATGTGTCCCCTGTGGAATTTCCACAGGTCCCGCTAGTAAACTTATTACCGTATCTTACTCCTGTACGCTTCTAATCATTTGTATGATGATATGATTGGGTCGATTTCTTTGTATTGTAACCGATCAGAATGTATACACTGTTACCTTCTATTAATCTGAAAATGTCTGATACGACTAAAAAAAAAAAGCGTTTAGTAAGAGGAAATTTACCAAAAACAATGTATTGCCTTCCAATCTTAAAATGTAGGTCCTCCGGCATTCCTACAAGTATATTGTCTTCAGCGGAAAGAAACCCCTTTTTTTCACCCTGAAAAAAAACAAACACACTTTTAAGACGAAATTGTGTATCGGTATGATTACAGTCTGTTAGTACGAACAAAAAATTGCAGTCTGTAAGTACGACAAAAAAAACAAACAATTTCAATTGCTCGAATAATTATTTTACGAGCCAATCATCCTTTACACACATACACGCACGCACACACACATAATAAGCAGTATATACCCTTTCGTGTTCAGAATCAGCCACATGGATTACCACATTTACTCAATTATATGCTTGCCTAGAAACACATTATAAACTCTTACAAATAGGCTCATGATAGGATTTTATTTTTAATCACACTTGAAGAATATAATCGCTTATAATTTCGGTACTTTTGGGTGAAAATAATGTTTTAAAAATGAAACCTTAGAAATATTTTTGATCAAGCGACTATATCTCCTGGCACAGTCTTACACTTGTATAAAACATTTAATCTACTCTCCATAGATATATATATATATATATATATATATATATATATATATATATATATATATATATAATATATAACATAATAGGATTGTTTTAATCTTCTGGGTCTTACTCTACCCTTTGAATAGTCTTTAGGTCTCATATAGAAGGATCTATATGAAAAGTATCATAGAACACAAAATAATACTTACTTTGTATACATGCGTGATTATTGCCAAATATTTTATGCCTGATGCATATTTCACCCTTGTTAGGAATCTTAACCCTAACACTGAAAAACACGTAATAGAAAATCAGTCAAAAAATCATTTTTTCATTTCAATATTTAATTTACATTATTTAATCATTAATTTTTCATATCTTTTACATTATTTAAATATTTCTCACCGTTACACATCAACCTCGTAATCTAGAAGGCTACGCCATCTTTTCTTCTTAAAGAAAAATATTTCTAATCTATATTTACCGTATCAGGATATGTTATGGCTTTCATCCTGTATAAAGCTTATCAGTAGTTTGCCTTTCTTCTATAATAGAGTGAGGTTAGTTCATTACTTGCCATAAAAATACAAATTGAGTAGAGAAAGGCTATCAAACAAAGGTAGCAAGATAGATAAAAGGACATCACCCACTTGATTTCGAAGTCGATCTTATATTCTGTGTACGCAGAAAAGCCTGCTCTAATCTGCGCTCCCCAGATGTGGCAATATTTCTTCACTTTAGTGGATACATATTCTAATCTCATTGTATGAAAATCTTTCTATCGTAGTTGAGTTAAAAACAAACACCACATCCCCAGCACCATGTGATTGCTGTACGTAAAATATGAGCATTCTTCGTTGCGCTTCTCGTTTGATATTTGCCTCCAATCATATCTGAGGCAACGTTCCCAGCAGGAGTGATAGTCATTTCTGTGTAATTAATACGAAATAGAACTCCCGTGAGCAAAGGTTCCTTTCCAAGTTTACTCGACTGTGGACGAAAATAACACGGGCTGTTTTCCAGCTGATCACAGGCTTTCCGTTTTCAAGTTCACTCTGGATAATTTTTTGTTGAGCAGCCCTCTTAAATAATCGGATTCTGCCAAACTGCTACCACCATTACCGTCATCAGCAGCATCAGTATCATTACCATCATCGGCATTTGTTTTTCACAGAAGGTCCTCATCTCCATTATAGTTTTTAAATTAAATAATTTTCATTCACGTGAAATATTTCTACCCCCCCAAAAAAATAACAGTATATTTAAATGTGATAAACTCAGTAAAAATGTTGAAACTCCTTATGGTTATCTTTCCCTCTCGCTCTTTCCTCTCTCTCTCTCTCTCTCTCTTTCTATCTTTCCCTCTCTATATCTATCTATCTATCTATCTATCTATCTATCTATCTATATATTTATATCTCCTCTCTCTCTCGCTCTCTCTCTCTCTCTCTCTCTCTCTCTCTCTCTATATATATATATATATATATATATATATATATATATATATATATATATATATATACAGGGTGGGCCAAAATAAGGATCCTATTTTTAAAAAATCATAAATACATGTATGTTTGAGGAAGTGTTTTTCGGGCAAAATTTGTTTTGTTTATTTCAAAAAAATCTCGGAAGGGTCAGTCTACACACACATAAAGTTTGGTGAGTTTAACTTTTATTTTGTGGAAGTTATTCAAATCTAAAGATAGGACCTTTATTTTGGCGAACCCTGTATATATAGACTTTCCTATGGCCTCAACTATGTGTCTCTACGCCATATCCTCTTAAATAAATGCCAAACTTTTCCTCTCGTAAGCAAGCATCACTGTGTTGTTGGACCTTTACAAATGGTGAATATAATAAAAGAAACAGTGTTTTCATTGAATATATGGTCTACACTCGGGGATAAGGGTTATTGTGTGTACAGTAATCAATGGGATAATGTCGTAGGAATCGCTAGTAATGGAGATCTGATGATGTGTCTTACTTAAAGGGGGCGGATCCACAGTAATGTGTTTATGTTGGACTTGAAGACATCCAAGTTGTAGTCAGGTGGGAACAGGCAAATGGAAGAGAGTTCCACAGGCGTGCACTTCTAAGAAAGAAGCTTTGTTCATGGAATCTACGTTTTGATTTTGGAACAGATAAAGAGTGAGGAAAATTACTGACAGTGGTTTCATCTAGACCGGTGTTTTTAGTGAAAGATTGGCGAGAGGGGACAGATATTGGAGCTCAGAAATTGTGGGGAATATACAAACGCCCTGTATATAAAGTAGTAGAAATTGGGAATAAAATTAATGTAACAAACATAAGCTAGTGCAAATATAATTCTAATGTTATTACTATGTTAGCACTTATTTTTATCAATCTGACAAAAAAATCAGTTTATATTTTAGATAAAGGTTTTTTCTAGAAACAAAATTAAATTCTTGACTTTGAGGGTTTAATATTATAACTAAATCACAATAGATTAGGATATGATATGATTCATACTGAAATTTTAAATTAATGAAATAATAAGAGGAAATAGAATTCCTTTTAGTCTAAGTTTATCTCACTAGAAAATAAGCGAAATTATAGTTTATTTGACGAAGTGGCTTCACAGTAATTTACCATATGGAACGATAAAATTTTCGCTCTAGAAAATACGACATAATTCATTTCCGTTTGAGGAAATCCGGTTTTCATTTTTTGTTAGTCAGTTATGCACAAATCCTAAGAGCGATAGGAACCTTCTATCATGTCTTAAAGTGACACAATTGTCAACAAGCGATACCGGCGATGCGCCACTATACTACTCATGCTCTTTACAGATCAAAGTTACGACAGCAGGGCCATTCCACCACTTTCATAATCACTAAAGGGATGTGTCCAGCGTATAAAAAGAAAGTTTCCGGCCATAGTAATAGTTTTTGGTATGGTTTCAAGTGAGGGCCACATCATGCCACTGTACATCTGCGAAGTCGGATTGAAATTCGACGGCAAGGTGCGCTGAAGAATGTTGTTATTCCCTTTGGCAATCAGATAGACACTGATCTTAATATTTTTTAAATACTATAAGACTGAATAAGTTTTTCAAGGAATAGAGAAGCATTTTCTCTTTTAAGCAATCTTTGTCAAATGCTGCGAAATACATCTTAAGACCGATTTAAAGTCGCGCATATGTTAATTAAGTCTCAAAAAAGTCGGTGGAGAAAAAGCCTCTAATTAGCTACTTTATACTTTAGAGACAGGGCATATTACTTTCTCTCAATTTGTATAACATTTTGTCGTGTTCACTGACAAACCTGAAAGCGGGTTTAGTTCCAG
This sequence comes from Euprymna scolopes, assembly GCF_053919585.1. Classification (NCBI taxonomy): domain Eukaryota; kingdom Metazoa; phylum Mollusca; class Cephalopoda; order Sepiida; family Sepiolidae; genus Euprymna; species Euprymna scolopes. The sequence goes on from NC_136513.1 coordinate 99,043,322, forward strand.
AACATAATATTAGTTTAAAGCAATGGAAATACTTTTCTCTTGTGCAATATTGGCGAGAAATTTTATACCAGACAGTTTTATTTCTGTTAGAATAATTAGTGAAAATGCGTACCTAAATATACATTCGGTTAACCAATCAGTTTGGTCAGATTATATAAAAGGCACATTTTTTTGCAAGCATCGGCAAATGAACGAAAACAAAGAAAGCAGAGGCATTTTAGATGGGAGTGAGTTAAAGCTATTTTGTATCGATTCACTGCATAACAGAATAAGACATTATTTTCGGTTTTGATCTTAACTGAGAGAATGATTGAAAGATTCTAATTGAAAAAGAAATGAAAATGTGCGCAGTTCAAGGACAAACATCAGAAATAACTTATCATATAACGTGAAAAATGAAGAAAGTGTTGTATTTCTTACCGATGTCCTTTGAACAAAAATAATGCTGAGGATGTAGATACTGACATTGTGAAAACGAAATTCCAATTAAGGATGTTAGAATAAACATAGATGACCAAAATATGTCAGTAAACATTGTGTCGCTAATATATATGTATATTTCTTTTATTATAGACGAGTGATTTCAACTTTTACTGAGAAAATAATAAATATTTTCTCGAAAAGCAGAAACTAAACTCAACAAGTTCTACTCTGTTTCTACTTAGAAAATATCCAATCCTTTGTTTCGTTTAAATTGCCGTGTGCAATAGAAAGTAATAAATTATTCTTAAAACGTGGATATTTGCGAACATGGAGGTTAGGATGAAACGATCAATCTTAGGAGAATATTAAATTATTCTCTTTAGGATTTTTAAAAATGTATTTATCAATATCACGATTCTGGCTTGACATTTGAATTTTGATAAATTATTATGATCACTGAAGATAATTTCATGAATATGAACTAACATTTCAAGTTGATAGTTGCTTTTTGATAATTCCTATCTACACACACACACACACACACACACACACACACATATATATATATATATATATATATATATATATATATATATATATATATATAAAATGAACTCATTTTCCCACTCCGCTTTTGACCTTAATAGGATTAAAAATAAAGACATTTCATGCAAATGTAATATGCACAAACTTCAGCACAATATCTGAGGTGGGTTATAGGCATATTACCTCTCCACTTCCTCGTTAATCGTAGATTCCTACATTTTTTCTGTTGAGAGTTCACTGCCAAAATCGATTAAGATCAATGCAAGTAGTGAAATCTTTTCTCTCTAATAAATTCCTCATTTCCCCGCCACTCATTGACACCGTTGCCTGATCTTTCACAAGGGACAGTTACGAACGAACACCGGTTTCGAATTTCTGTACTTCGTAGTTGCTTAAAAACAATGGAATGGCAATTTATTTCCTAACATTTATACACATAAAAAACAAAACAAAGATTTATTCTATTTGTTTAAAATAAACATATAACACATCATTTCCGTTTAATTTCGTTTTGTTCGATGGGTTTTTTTTCTGTTTTGGTTTTTCCGAAATTTTTGGAAGTTTTACATCGTTTTTTTTATTATTATTGAAACAGGGATATTAATTTCTTTACTTTACCCCCCTCCCCTTTATACACACCCACCTACAAACACACGGCAAACGCCGGGTGCCCTTCTAGTTTATATATTAAACGTGGCGTATGTTTCTACTGAATTTTCCCGGTCCTCATTATGTCTTATTCTTGCATGTGTACGGTTAGCTTCGAGGAGTTCCACTACATCGACAATATTGTCATATTTGCTCCGGTTACCAAACCGTTTTAATAATAACTCCACAGGCTCACTGACATAAACAGGTAAAGCGGTACGAGTAGAAGAGCGCCTTTCAAAGTTGCACATGCGCTAAGTGGTAATCGTCTAGATTCCAGAGCTAATAACAAGGTGTTCCAAATAATGCCGTTGGAGTGTTCGCATTGACTGTTGCCTCTTGGGTTGTATGCAGTAGTCTTGCTGCAATTCCAAGTCGCAATATATTTTTTTTAATTCTTCCGACATAAACGAAGTTACTCAATCGGAATGGATAAATGAAAGGCGTCCGAATATGGAGAAAATATTTGTCAGGCACTGGATTGCAGTTTGCGAAGAACAATCGCGACAAGAGAAAGCAAAAGGAAATCGACTGTATTCATAGACGCCAGTAAATATGTAACGATATCCCGTCGAAGATGCCGGGACAGGTCATTTGTAGTCTATGGAGAGGCGCTGAAAGGGAGCAGTAGAACGGATCAGTGTATTATTAGTAGAATTGGAGAATCGAGGCTTTATTTTGGCACAAGTCGTACATTCAGATGTCACACGCCGGACTTCATCAATTGAATATGGCATATTTCGTCATCTTACAAAATGTCAAAAGCGCTGTACTCAAGAATGCATTAATGAATTGTGTAGTAACTTTAGTTCCTCTGAGGAAGAAGCAGCAGCACCACATACTGGTGATAATGCATTGGAAACAATGTCTTCACTTCCGGGACTGTGTTTTATGTCGTATGACAACGGGAGAATTTCCATTTTCCACCGTATAATTTTATCATATTAAATTTTACCCCGGTTTGCAGGTTAAAACAAAAAAGATACGGCAAGGAGATCCCTCCATTTTCGGACGTAATCGACTATGGCAAAAGCCTCTTTTTCGACTATGGGAAGTCCTATTTCAGATGGGTTTAGCGATCGAGAAAAGAACGCTACAAGCTTCTTAGCCTAAAGGAGGGTGGCTACGATAGCCTTTTCTGAGGTTATGGGTTCCATGCATGTAAACAAACATATTATTCGTTATAAACCATCCTTGGTTAATTATTATTATTTCCTGAAAATGTCAGTTATGTGACCAGTAGTTTAAGAGTTTCCATATTAGATATTTATACACACATATATGTACTGTTTTATTCATATAGAAGATAAGAAAGGTAATACAATAAAATTAATGATGTTTAATTGGTCGATTATGTGATGGAGAAAACTAATTACATCTTTGATTTTATGCTTGGGTGGACTTTTTCTAAGGGAGAAATTAGCTATAAATGAGGTACAAATAAGTATGAAAAATTGATTTTATAGAATTTTCCGATAAGATATAAAAAAATTAAGGACTTATATTTATAACTGAAAGAATTAATAAAATAAATACATTCATATTGTCGTTGTTTCTTAGTTAAACCGTAAATTTTAAAGTCTTATTGCATATAAAACATATTGCTTAACACTAATGTTAATTTTTAAAAATTAAGACGCTGGATGGAATAGGATATTTTTTAACTAATGTAAAGGAAATTTAAATAAAATAAATATAAAAAATGCCAGTATTAAAAAATAATTTTGGTCATCGGAAATGAGGACAATATACTTTGCATTCCGTTATCGATTCCAATACCGATTGTGATACGCTTAAAGTTCAGATAATTCTTTACTCGCGATAGCGATCCAATTAACCGTCCCAGCACTTATATATATATATATATATATATATATATATATATATATACATATATATACATATATATATACATACATACATACATATATATACATACATATATGTATATATATATTAACTTGTGATTCAGTGAATTTCAAAAACCCTTATTGAAATAGTAGAATTTCATATCAAAGATGTTTATTATTCTAAGCAAGACAAAGAATACTTTAGAAAATTAATCTCCTTAACCTATAGGGTTTCGATGTCTACCATCTCATCAAAGGAGAGAAGATATTAGCAAATATTTATAAAGGTATGTACCCTATTTGCTAAAGTCAGTGAGACATGAAAAGTCAAAATCAAAATAATTATTTCAATAAGAGTTTTTGACATACATTGAATCACAATTTAATTTATTTGCTCTATCTTACATAGTGAGCAATTCTTATTTAGATGGGATAACTTATAGAATATTACCGCTAGTAATATTTTCTAAATCTTATAATCTCAGGTTTCCATACCAATTGTTGTTCTGAAGTATATATATATATATATATATATATATATATATATATATATATATATAGAGAGAGAGAGAGAGAGAGAGAGAGAGAGAGAGGGAGAGAGAGGGGGAGAGACGTAAAGAAAGTGAGAGAGAAAGGGACAGAATTGGAGTAAAAGAGATGAAGAAAAGTCATACATAAATTTCAAACTAGCATTAATTTACTTTTATTCCTGAGACTTTAATCGTTATTTTAACATTCACTCCTTATAAAATTGTCGTGGCAATCATTAATGTCAATTAATTATTGATATTGATAAATTTACTCACGTCTTATTCATATTAATATTAATATAACAATCAGCTCTTTCTTATTTTAACTCCATCTGACGGATCAGGGACGTAATTAATTTAATTTCAACTCACATGAGAAACACATTGGTTTTGTAGACGAAACACATCAAGGAAAAAACGGAACAGAATTCGCTTTGTTTCGTGTGGCCTATGAATATGTTTTTCTTAAAAGTTGTTCGTTTAATAGATTTTTGCAAATATAAAGTGACAAAATATGTTCAGTAAAGTCATTTTGCGATACCTGATGTTTGAAATTCTTTTAATGAGAGTTTTATGTGAAGACTGTAAAAATGAACACCTACAGACACAATACTGTATGAGCGATCTTGGTAAGTAAACAAAAATCAAAGCATGCCTATCACGTGGTCTTTCAGCGGCGATGTTTGTTTTCCTTCTATTGGACTTTACATTTAATTGAATATTAGTTTCCTAGTCTCTCACATTTTATCATATACCAAGTGCTTAAAGAAATTTTCAAACATTTTTTGTACATGCATTTTAACTTATTGTAAACTTCTGAAAATTAAGTATTTTCTTGCTATACATCGTATGATTTCGATTAAAACAGCTACAGCAGGAATTGGAATACACCCTACCATAGCCTGATTGCCACAGCTGGCGAATTTCAAAGATGTAATCTGGATATGGGGACACTTTAGAAGAAGGATACACAATAAAATTCTGTTTTAAACTTAAAGAAAATCACTCAGACTCGTATGGAATGCTTCACTGCTTTTGGATCATCTTGCATGACTCGAGCATTAGGTCTTGAGTGGCATCAGAGATTCAGGGAAGGCAGAGTATTTGTGAGGGATGATGAGAGGTGAAGGAGGAATAAAGATAATCAGAAAACCAGAGTTGTTTGGCCAAATAAAGAATGTGTGCATATTAAGCCATTAATTGTAGAGTGTATATGTCATTAGAGGAATTATACACACAATTAATCGCTAAGAACTAACGATGGGGAGGATTCGCTTGAAGTTTGTCACAAGGGTGCTCAGAAAAGATCAGAAAGAAAGACGTTACGTAGGCATCAAGATAGTTCGTAACCCTCTCTATAGTCTAGACCTGGCTCCCTGTAACTTTTGATTATTCCATATACTCAAGCAAAGCCTTAGAGGCCCTCGTGATAAAAATAAGGAAATACACTGTGATGAGGGTCATTAATCTGCTCACACAAGAGGACGCTCCCGGGGTCTTACAGAAGTTATTGGAATTGTACAATAAGTGTACTATAAATAAATGTGCCTATATGTAAAACGTATGAAAATTTATTGAACGTACCTCGTACAAGGGTAATTCCAAAAGCAATGTCTCCTATTATTTTATTCAAGCCAAATGGATGTAAGAGGAATGATAATTGTATTGCTATGGTATCTAACTTATGCATTCATCACCTTTAATTTAAGTTCTATTTGCAGCTACTGATATTGTACAAAGAATAAGAAAGCAACCCCTGCTATAGAGGTGCATCACAAAGAGATCACTCATTAAATTAATCCTTGCAGAAAAAATTGTAACGATCACCATTCACCGGCATCTGTTGAACATTAAAGGAACCAATGCAGTTGATGTCAGTAACGTTACACGTTCCTTTATTTCAGATTGCACGCGTTCGTTCATCGCTGGCAAAAGTATAATTAGGAATAGTGGTTACTATGTAGACAAAACACTTTCGTATGATATAAGGTGGTTCCTTTTAGTACTGCTACTCCCATCTTTAAAGCTCTTCAAATCAAGTCGGTTGGTTGGGTGTTTTTGTTTTACGGCATATCAACCCTTTTCGTGTTATGTAATGCTAAATCGAAAGATTTTGAAGACATTTTTTTTAATTAGAATATATTTGTTGCTTTCAAGTCGGTTTCTATTTAATTCATAGATGGGACCTTAACAAGTACTACCCCTCCGGGTCAGAGTGGACCTGGGAGCAATGGAAATTAAAGGGAGGGTCCACACTCCGCAAACCCGTAGGCTGGAGCCTCATCACTAGATAAAGTTTAAGGTCATATCCTGGACCGTTAAAATATAGGAGAGGTTAGATGTTGAACGACCTTTGTATGCAGAATTATAAACCGATCATAGCAGTGAAAAGTAGATATTATATGGAATAACCCCACTCTCTACACTAAAAATAATAGCAGAAAATTATTCCATTACTCCGGCTCATAATTTAACTTGGATATTATGAGAGTCGCTTCAGACAAGTTATGAAAACACTGTACGTAAGCAACTAAGAATAGTACATCAACGTAGCAAACAGTTTAGATTGATAAATAGTGACACCGAAAATAGTCATACTTTTACCTTTGTTTTAAAAACTTTAAATATAACAAATACCAAGTTTAATGAATGTAAATTTAATTTTATCTCAGAGTCTTTTCGCGTTATTTTTCTCTTAGAACTTTCAGACTAAAGTATAAAACGATAAAAGTATTGTCCCGAATAAATGTTGTAGACCCGTGTTAGACGTTACAGGTAGTGTAAAGTGTATAAAATATAATATGTATTTATCATAAACAATACAGGAGCCACTAAAGTGGTATGAGAGGAACGTTTTCGTAGCATGGGGTTAAGCATGATAAGGATGTCTCCATTTTGTCTTTGAAACCAGTGGTATTCACAGGAGTTGTTGATTCCACTTCGTTCTCAAATAGGGCTGATTTGTACCCCATGACAATAAAACAGCACTACAGCGTTATTTTAAGACTTTTATTGAAAACATTAATTCAGGTTACTTGATTATGTGGTAGAGCTAACATCTATTCAATATAACCGACTTCAGCCTTAATCACTGCTTGATAAATGGCTGAAACTGGGACCCTGCCTTTTCCACAACCACAGACGGGAGCTCGGCGAATGCTAGGCGGATGGCGACGATATGATTGGATTTAGTTATGTGATAGGTCAAGTTGGTGATTGCCCGACTATGACAAAATGAAGTCGGCAAGGTCGAGGAGGAGAGGGAAATTAACAGAAGGGCACAAACTGTAGCACACTTTCCGAAGCATAACCTGGGTATATTTGGACTTGTGGGCCAGTGCCGAGTCCTGCGGCTACACCCAAGGTTTGCCTATTGCCACCTGATTGCACAAGGGGATGTCCACACTTTTCAACATATCCAGGTACACTTTGGAGTTTACTTTCAAGCCAACTTCGAAGACGTGGCGTGGGATGATGTAGCTCTAACTTGAAACCAAACCATGACCATAGTTATATCCGGGAACTTTGTTTTCACCACTACATTTTTATTATTATTCGGGACGATAAAGCGATGCATTTTCACAGTGCTGGCAATAGTCCTGTTGCCATAAGTGTTAACGATAGATAGCGGCGCATCTCCGACCTCGCTCTTTGGACATTGTCTCACTTTCAGGTATTATAAACGTATACTTTCCCAAATGAAAAAAATAAAATCACGGAGTATGTGCAGAGAGCTTGTTGTAAAATTTTCACACCAATATGCACTATTAAAGCTATAATATAAAGCTGAACGTCTGTGTGTGTGTCTGGACACGAATATGATCCTTTATGGTTGACTATTATAGAAAACTGATCCCATATAAGGATAGAAGATATATCGAGACACAGAAATGGGTATGTTTGATCTGGCATAATGATGATTCATAAAACTTGTGGGATCTGCGTACACGCCTGCCCTTCATAGAACGGAAATAGCCAGAAACTTTAATAAAGACGTTTAATATCTATATGCGTAAGTATACTTTGATAATTATGTTTCAGTTTGAAGATATATGGTATAATAAAATTATGGGGTGTTCGTTCGCGCCTGACCTCCATAGAATAGAAATATGTCACAAAGTTTAACCAGGTTTTTTAATATAGATCCACAGAATATTGTGATAAGTGTTTCAGTGTGAACATGTATGGTATAATAAATTATGGGGTTTATTTATTTTATTTTTACTTTCATCATATTTTGTTTCGTTTTGATATCCCCAAATTCGAAGCTATCTCTTTACAACCCTTCCTTTTTATAACTTATCATACTTTCATAAATAAAAGTCCATTTTCTGTAGACTGTTTTTGCACCCAGTCAACGACGGGTATTTTTGCTAGTATATAATATAAATTACTATAAATTACTATAAATTACTTCTTTTTCAGTAATAAGGGCGAACGTTCAAAGGCCACTAACAAACACAACTACACACAGGCTGCGACTTAGAACTATATACAAGGTGGGTATGTGTTTTTTATAGTAAAGTGAAGAAAAGCCATCTATCTGAAATGTGAAACTAAACAAATCACAAGATGTCGCAAGATCAGGGTTTATTTGTGTTTTCCTCCTTCTGATACAAATATCTATAGTTTAATAATAAGTTATCATCATTTATGATTATCGTAATCAAACGTTCAATATTCAGATGTTTTGTTGTACGTAAAATACACTTTAAAATTAAAGCGTTACTCGTTATTTAAAATGCTCTCTTTTCTTCTGTGTTTAATGATTTTGTGTTTTGTTTAAGTTTTGTTTGTTATCTAATTAGATTTTTCTTTTCTTTTCTTCTTTTGCCGTTTTGTTTACATTTTGTCTATTTTTTTTTACTTTTAATTGGTTCATTTTTTATAAGTTTAATACCACATGATTGCAAAAAGACATATGTAAACTTTTTTTGAATTTCCATTAAAGACTTGTGTAAAAGCAATATCCTTTGAATAAGTCAATAGCATTTTTATATATAAATAATTGACTGAAAAAAATATAGATGTGTAGCTATACATAAATTTTCATGTAAAAATAAATAAAATATATATTTACCTCTTTCTTGGGATTGAACATTTTTGTACAAACTTCGTTAAATTTATAAAATATATCCAGAAAATATTAACCAAAACTTAAGCCTTAATATAGCCTAACATCACAAGTTCATTCAAGAAGCATTATTACCACACAAGCCGAAATGACCAACATATAATATTAACAGTAGTTTCTCTTATTTTACTGAGAGCGTCCGAAATGAATGTTTTAAGCGCAATTGCACAATAATCCTCGATTTTTACATTTTACATTTCATTCAAGCTATTATCACCTCACAAGCCGTAACGCATGTCATATTAAATAAACAGTAGGTTCTGTCATATGACAAGGGCGCGCTTGAAATGAATGTTTCTGCTTAGAGTACAATTGAAGCAGGATACTTGGCTTTTGCGCTTTAAAGCCATTCTTTATAAAAATAATTTTATAAAATCAACTAATAATTATGAGAAACCGTCGCAAACACTGCTTGAGTAATCGCTAACGTCGAAACCACTATTTGCTTAATGTATGAAGTATTTTTGTCTCATAAGGGTTGGTACATCTGCTACTAGTCTGTCGCTCTAAAACTCATACTTCTTCACTGTCGAGGTCTATAGATACGGGAAGTATTCTACTATTACGGTTTTTTTTTACCGTCCGACGTGAATTCCCTCCCTCGTTTCCTGCTTCATTGGCTGTAGGAACGTAAAAAAAGTTTGAATGTAAATGTACGTCATCTTTAAAACATATTCTCTTAGAAATGAGCTTTTCTTTATATTTTCAGGGTAATAGAAAATTGTTGCATATTCATGGTGGAAACATCTTTTATATGGATGAGGACTTTGATTATGAATTTAAGAATCAAATGTTCTCATATGGAGATGAATACATCTTTTTTGGTAAATATAAAAAGCAACCTTTATTTCAAACTTAAACAAAATTAAACTATTGAAAAAATAACACAATAACAAATAAAACCACCATGTTTAGTCTTCATTTAGTATACCATTGTTTTTTTTGTTCAGTTCCGTTTCCGTTTTAATCAGAAAATCATTTAAATATGCGATATTTTTCAATATTGAGTTCATTATCTGCTGGAATAGACTTGGCACTACCTTTTATAAAAACAGCCAATTGAGTTTATAAATTCTGTTCTGCGTGTGTTTATTGTCGAACATTTTGAACATTCTTTACCGACATCAAACAGACTGTAAATAGAAGATATTCTACTACGGTTTAATTTTATGAATATATGTTCTGAAATTATTAGGTGACATGTGTGATCTTTTAAGCGGTCATTCAACCCCATTTAAATATTAAGTCATATCCTTATTTGTCGTCTTTGTCATATATATATATATATATATATATATATATATATATATATATATATATATATATATATATACAGTTGGCGATGTCTTATCTAGGTAATCGTCTTTGGAAATCACGCCATGTTTTTTTTAAATTATATAATCCCTCAATTTTCTGCGTATTTTTAATTTCCTGTTGAGTTAATAAATTGTTTAAACATTGTCTTTTAATTTGAAGTGGACTTCTGTTCTTACGCAGAGATCAAGTCTTTCTGAAAAAAAAAACGCGAGGTAATTTGTAATATTTTTTTCTGCTTGCTTTAGCTTACTTGTCTCTAATATTTTTACAGTAAAAAATAAAACAAACTTAAAAAATATTTGTACGCACTTTTGGAGTTTTGCTAGGACCAAACTGCTGCAAGTTAGTTCTCCTTTGAACATTCATGTTGTACCTGATAAATCTATCTCAATCATTTCAGTGTTTGATAATAATGGTAAAATTACTCCCCAAATATTTTCCGTTTATAACCGATATACATATAAAATCGAGTAAAAATTTTATAATCCATGCAATTATTTTATATTTAGATTTTTTTATTTGACCCTAATCTCTTTCGAATTTTGAAAAATCTACAATTGCTGTTTTGTTTTTATTAGTTTCTGTTGCGTTAAAGAATGATAACTTTTTGGCCAACGCGCCTACAATCAAAGCATATTTAATATATAAGAAACAATTTTTTATATGCATATTATCTTATTTAATATTTATTAGAAGGTGACATATGTCCGTTACCTTTTGTACCGTAACAATTGGGTCTTGTTTCTTAATATTTGATCGAATTCCTATGGTTTCCTGCGTGGTTAAATTTTAATCGAAAATCAAACATTTACATCCAAGATTCCATTAATTTAATGGCTTTACGCTGTACGCTCATTATACTAGCATGAGTGAGAAAATAGTCGACCTCATGTTTTACCACATTTAAACACATACATCGCAATAGAAACAGGATGTCGCTTTCATGGAATGTTTTCGACAAAATTCCTATAGGTTAACGAAATTATGTGCGTTAGGGCGTATTAATCTGTGTATCAAACATATTCCTTTGTGCCCCACCTTTGTTACAATAGAATCCTTGTTTCTTTGTTTGCAGCGTTTTCGAATATTGTTTCACACTTACGAGAAGTTGCAAGGAAGACTGAACAAATGTTGTAGTTTAATTCAGCGAATACATGTGAGATTCATAAAGTTTTAAAGTCCTCGAACATTATGATTGTGTGATCCTTCTAAAAGTGGCTTTTCTTTTGCCTGCTGTGTAAATATTTTTAAAAATTCTTTCGCTTTTTGAAATTGTTGTCGTTGCTTGAATTATTGTTGCTAGTATTATTGCTGTAAAGTTACTTGATGCAATTTAACTCACGCTAGTCCCTTCCGTTTTTAACGTATCCTTGAGCGAAAATATTATTCAAAATTTTGTAGACAATATGTTTTTTAGTACAAACAATAAAATTGGGGAAAGTTGACAATTTCTGTAAAAATTGAATAAGTACGTTTTGTGGTTTTGTTTTATATACGGTCTTCGTTGAATAGGAAAAAAGAGACAAACATTATGCTTTCCGTAGGTAACTAGAAGTCTTTCTGACGTTCTCCGTTAGAGTTTGTCTTACACATGCCAGGTTGAAATCATCAATCCTGCACTTCATTCGTAGGGCTTGTTGATAATATCCGTTCTATATATCTCCAATCAAAACCCGTTCAGTACTTCATTCCTACAGTCTTGTTCGTTTCAAAGTTTAGGACATTTTTTTTTTGTTTTGTAATCTCTTTTTATGAATTTATTTATCACCTTGTCTAGAGTTAATTCCTAAACATAAAGATACGTTCAATTGTGCATTGATTGCTTAATTAATTGTTATTAATATGTATTATAATTTAATTTAAAATGAATCATGAAAGCAAATATGGCGTAAAGCATTCAAAAACATCAAACTTGTATCCAGAAAAGTACAATATCGGTAGCCATTTTAATTTAAATGTTTATTCAAAAGTTATTTGTATTTTTCACAGATAGATTTTACTGTTTGGCAAGAAACGATTTTCTTTATTGATTTCCAACTTTTATGACTCTTTGTCAGGTTCGCTAAAAGAAAAACATATTTTTACTAACACCTGTGTACCAATGGTAGCGACTAAATTTATAAAACCATACATGGAATATGCTTTGCATTATGATTACGGACGTGGTTGTGATTGTATTGTAAGTATCACACTTTCTTCCCATTTCTCTCTCCTTCTCTGTATCTCGCTCTATCTCTGTATATATATATATATATATATATATATATATATATATATATTTATAAAAGTGTAAGTATCTGTCTGTCTGTGTGTCTGTCTGTGTAGATTTTCCTACACATTGACTACGTCAATTTTCAGTCTATAGACTCAAAATTTAATATACAGGGTAATGAGATTGGGATAAATCTTTATAATCAGTTTTCGGACAGAAATTTGGCTGACAATAGGTCAATATTCAACGATTTGACCTTTGAGAACTCTACCAAACTCTTCCGCAAATTTTGGGTATAAACAATTGAACTTTTAGATATAGTTTCCTTGGACATGTGTCTAACTTAATAACTTGATTTGAGCCAAAAAGAATAAATATTAAGGATTCATAATTTGGTACAAATTTAAAAAAAAATTGACCTTTGCAGTCTCAACCAAATTACTCTGACAATTGCTGATCTAAAGATTTGAAATTTTATATAAAGGGTATTCAGAGACAGGGCAAGCATTTTAATCTGTTTGGGCCGAAAATTTGAGCTACCAATATATAAATGTATATATGTATGTTTGCATGTCTGCTTAAAACTTTAGATAGAGGCGACAGACTTTCACAAGATCAGTATCGTTTTGAAGCTCGACCCTTCAGACGACAAATACCGAAAAAAAAAATTTCTTCACCCTCAAATGGGCACTTTTCAAAAGTGAGGGGTCGCTTTTTTCGCCAATATTTTCAAAAGTCATCCCCTCTTTTCGGATGTCCAGGCTTTTCTTAGCCCTACGTCACTTCCAGTTTTGCGGTGGTCGTAACACAATGAGGTCATTTTTCCCGTTCGATTCCCCCGGGTTCGAGCCTGCCTTCTTACTACCTCGGTTTTCTTTTTGCTCAAACACACAGCTTCAAACACCCGGACACCTGAAATTCTAGTATATATATATATATATATATATATATATATATATATATATATATATATATATATATATATATATATATATATATTTGTTTTTTTAATTCTCTTTATTCATGAAGCTCAATGTGTGTTAAATGTAACAAGACAGCTCATAAAAAAGATGAGAAGACAAGTATATTCTAAATTCCAATATGTTGTTCATCTTAGCATTTATTTTTTTCAACACGACAAAATGTCGGCTTTTGGCATTATGTGTTTCGAAAGGCAGGTGCAATGATATTATTATAATAATTTTAAATATTTCCCCTACAGATTCTTCAGAATCTTTCTTTGCGACGGAAACGGTTTGCAGATTCGTTTTCGGCACACCAAAATAAATATACAAAGCATTATTTTCTTATACACGAATGTGAATCAGGCCTTAAATTAAAATGATACCGGTTTTTTGGGGTAGATTGGCTGTTTAGTTGTACATATATCCTCACGCCAGGTAATCACTAAAAGGGGCTCTTAAAAGTCGTCTCCCGTATCGAGCAAAAGTTTGTTTACATTATTTACAACCTTTAAATGTGTAATATATAATAACATAATTATTGAAAATTTGATCATGTGCTTAACAAATTAAAAAAGATAAACTGCAAGATGAAGTGTTGAAATGATTACATATCTTTCATTATATTTAGAAAGGCAAACATTGGTCAATAAAAATGACATTTTCGGTTCTTATGTACTTTTGGTGCCGTGCTTAAATATATCGTTATTGTTTGGAAAACCATTCTTACGGAGTAGGTGAGGGTGTTTTCTAACTATTCGTTTTTTCCACCTTAGATTTATTAGATATTTAAAAAAATATATGTACACATAGTATTTTGCCATCTGTCATCGTATGCACCCGGGGACAATATTTCCTGTAAAATTAAACCACATTTTTGTGCTTATGCATTTTTGATATCACGCTTTTTTTACGTTTCTATTACTGTATAGAATTATAGCAAAAACATTGTTTTAACAGTTTTATAATCTCAACTGGCTCAACTCAATCATTTTCTGGAGTTGGTGTAAATGTACTATATATGTTGAAATATATGCGTAAATAACACGGGAATTTGAAAGAATTAATCTTTATAATGCAAAGAAACTATAAATCTGCATATGAAGAATATTGCATTTTAAAAAAAAGAGTGTCTTCATTTGGAAACATGCTTTTTTTCAAAATCTTCAGAGGAGTTAGCAGTCATGGTACATTGAAATATAGGTATGGTGAGAGCTTAGCCAATCAGAAAGGGGAATAAGAAAACGGAAAGATTATGTTATGTGTATGAGTTTATGATTAAGTTATGAAGGGCGAAACCCCATATCTGTCGATAATGCAGAATTCCCCCCGGTTAAGACCGGGGACGGCAGGAATACTTGGAATTTAGAGGAAAAATAGTAATTACTTCTTTTAAAGATGGTTGCATTTGTGATGATGTTGCTTCTAGAATTAAATGTAGGATTTTTATTATAACAACTAAATGTGTCTAATATAGCGTTCTAAAGTTACATAAGGTAATGGCTAATTGTCAAGGCATAATAAATTTGTGTGTGGCATCTGACGTTTCGAACCTACGGTATGTTGGTCCAGAGGAGAATTTCGTAAATAAAAATATGATTTAAAACATTTAGCTCTACTGATAAATTATTTTTCGAGTTAAACATTTTTGTTCTGTGTCGATTACATAAAAATTAACTGATCAATTTCCGTAATTTTTAGAATATTATAAATAAGTACTAAACGCTAATTATAAATGCACCTTATATTTGGAATATGGCATTATCATTCCATGTAGAGTACGTTGGAATTTGTTGATAAATTAATAATGTTTTGGGAATATGAAAATTAACATAAAAAATTTAGGATTAATGCATATGATTTTTGGAATATTACACCTAAGCACTGAAAATTACCTTATCAATACCGTGATTTTTGGAATCTGACAAATAAGCACTAATTGAAGAAGATGACAATAAAATATGAAACATTACTTGATCAATGTACGTGATTTTACATAAATTTCTGTTGGGCAAACTTTTTCGTACGCCAGGGAAAGAATTTGTTTTTTTTTTCAACTCGGTGCTATAGTGAATAAGCACCTTATTTCTTACGTTAAAGTCATACTACACTATTATTTTCTGTTTTACTAACTTGTATGCACATCACCGATAAGATTTTATTTGCTTTATTATATGAGTACTACACTGTACAATTACTTAATTTCTTGGATAGAATAACGTTTCCTATTTGAAAATGAAACTACAACATGATTTTATATAATCTTTTGTTGTGCTAACTTTTCTTTATGTCACGGGTAAGAGTTTATTTGTTTTTAATCTGTGTGGTATTGTGAAGAGGCATCTTATTTCTTAATATATATATATATATATATATATATATATATATATATATATATATATATATATATATAATACTAGTCGAATATATGTTTTTAAACCTTATTTATAATTTAAATATAAAATTAATACTTTTTATATGCATAGTATATACTGTGGGAGCACCTAATGTACAAAAGTATACTACTCGACAAATACATATTTCAAAGTGCAGTTAGTGATTGGACAACCCTTGCTTAACTATAGACTAATCAGGAAATTGTTTTGACAATATATACTTACTTTTCATTAATACTAAGTAAAAATGGAGCTAATGTATGGGAGGAAACTAGTTAGCTTTTTGGAAAGGTCTAAGTGTAGTATCTGTTCTCAGCATTTCAGCGACCACATCACTCCATAGAAATGAAACACATTTATATTACATTTTCACTAATACTAAACACAAACGCACGAGATAATGCTCGGGAGATTACTTTGTAAAAACAAAAAAGGACACTTGTTCCCTTATTTTTGTAATAGGACATATAAGGACGAAATATATTCCGTATCGATTTTTATGCATTACCGATGAAATGAATCAGCGTTTTCCAAAAGTTAAATACACTGATTTGGTAACTGTTTTCTATTCTTCTTTTCTATTTGTTTTAATAAAATTACCCACTTAAATTACAAAATAAGCAACAAATTAAACGACAAGCGATAGGTCTATGGGAACCTCAAAACTATTGGTTATGAGGCAACATCCTAATCAACTGGTCTATGGCGCTGATTAAGCAATTCTGTTAACAATTCTTGTATTTACTTTTTAGCAGATATACAAAGACAAAAACTCACAGATAACCATCCATGACTAACTGCCTCATATTTTTCTCGCAATTATTTCTAAAATAAATTTTTTAATCGTTTATATTAATTAACCTCACTTTATTTTCTTGCGTAAATAGTTAAGCCTTAATATAATTAAATTAGTGTGAGAATCATATAATAGAACAGACACGACTCGAATTCTGAAAACAGTATTTGCTTATCCAGAAAACACTTAATAACTTAGTTACACTAAAAAAGTTTTATCAATAATTGCATTGTATTGTTTACAATAAGAGTAAACAAATTCCCAAGACTAAAATATTTTGATTAAAAGCTTAACAGATTCGAAAAAAGTATTGTCATGCAAGAACGAAAGAATAGTATAGTTGTATATATTATATTATTTTTTTTTGTGGGTGGTCGGATGTGTCTGCATGAGTTTGAGCGTGTGTGTGCGCCTAAGGTTATGTAATGTAACGTCAGTGATCAATACATACTAGAGCTATTATGAATAAAATTATATGAACATCCTAAAAATACAGGACCATCAGAAAAACTAACGCAAACTAAATAACGTGTAGTCATTTGTAATCATCAAATATTTAGAAAACCGCGTAAGGTTCTTCTAATGGTTATTTTACTCATCTATTATTTTTGTTTTGCAGAACTATATCAAAAAATTTCATGTGAATATGTATTGCGAATATACATATTCCACTTTAATAAGAAAGGGTCGTCAATGCGTTTGGTTAGAAAGTCCTCAGTTTCGGAAATGTAAAAAATCGCATTCCTGAATCCTGTGTTTGAATAAATTCACAATTAAAACAAATGAACTGTTTTTTCTTTGCTCTTATTTATCATATCTTTTTCCATATATATGCATATATATGCATATATATATATATCAAATATCTCATTAAAACAGCCTGTGGTGTCTCCTGGAAACTGAGTTACAAGAAGTCTCCCAGTTACGCTCTAAAGCAAAGTGCTCCGTGTTGGAATACAGTATTTCATGATTATATGATTAAACAACAATTTAGATAATGCGCTGCAGACCCCTGTTTAAATACTCCACACAAAGACAATAAACTACTGATTTGGGTTTTATGAGTCGATGATATTTTCATCGCATCAAATTGTGACATAATATTTACCGATGCTAAGAACAAATTAAGTAAATATTCAAAATGACGGATCTTGGCTAATTATCCTGGGTTTTGGGGGTAGAATTTACTCAATGGAAAAGGACTTATTACGATGAATCAATCAAGATACATTGACAAAATACTATTAAAATTTAGAATGGTAGAGTGCTAGAAAGGCTCTACTTCAGTCGAAAATGATATTAATAAAAATATACACATAGAATCTGAAATAATAGACGATAAATTATACCGAGAAATGATAGAAATTCTTGTAAATTTAATGACTGAAACGAGACCTGATATATGCTATACAGTAACAAAAATTTCACAAAAGTAAACAAGACCGACAATAGAGGATTTAAACAGAGCTAAACAAGTCCTTCGTTATTTACAAGGAACTAAAGAAGATAAGTTAATATTTCGAAAATCAAAAGATCGCCCAGAATTGGAAGGATTTTAAGATTCGGATTGGGGAAAAACGGAGATCACAAAAAGTATATCTCGATATTGTTTCAGACTATGAGAAAATCGTCCTATTATGTCATGGAAATCTAAAACGCAACATATAGTATCTCTCTCTACGTGTGAAGCAGGATTTATTGCGAGCACACACAAGACCAGAAAGCACTCTTCATACAAATACCTAAAGACTATTTTAGAGCCAGAATTTACTAAAAAAAACCCGTAGTAATAAACTGTGATAATCAAGCTAGTATAGTCTTAGCAGAGAAAACGATAATCTACCAAATATCAAGCATATAGATATAAAATACCATTACATAAAAACGAAGTGAAAAAGGAATCCATTATTTTGAATTACACATCATCAGAACAAAATATCGCTGATGTATTCACGAAACCACCAACAAGAAAAAAAAAAGCGTTTTGCTTCCAAAGTTGTTGGGTGATTCGACTGAATAATTTGTTAACGGGCCTGTATGCATATAAATTTCTATATATTAAACAATAGTCCGGGGCAAGACGTTAAACTGCATCCATTTTGTTTGTATTAACACTTTAACCTACTAATGTGTAACTAATACTTTTACTGAAATAAAAAAATTAACTTTTTTTTTGCAAACATTTTCTGTGCGAATCTTCTTTTCGACAAATATGTGTTGCGTGCGTATTTTAAGGTGCGCATAAATTACAATTGACTTTTTTGTACACGTTCGTTTTCTTTCTTTTTTTTATCAAAAATGTATTATTTTTGCATCGTTTTAATCAACAAAAAAACTCTCTTTTTAAACGGGTAGATATTGTATCTATGTCTATTTATATGTATATTTATTTATATGTATATATGTATGTATTTTACAAACAAAACTGCATAATCTAATTTAAGAAAAGGTTCCATCTCCTTTTACGGTAAAAATACATTCCATTTTTCTTTTATTTATCTTCTCTGTACACACACACACACACACACACAAACATACACACACACACACACACATATATATATATATCTGTGTGACATTTGAACACGAATAAAAAAGCGTATTTTTACATGCTTAAAATTTTAAGATCAAAATGATTTCTACTTTTTTTATGTATAATTGAATATAAAAATGTATATTTATTTTGGGACAGAATGAACCAGAGGGACTTCTCCATTATAAAAAATAGGGTAGATGTTACAATATTATTAACGATAATGGGGTAGTTATTTATTTGCTGCCCACCACAGCAAAATGTGGAACAAGGCTGGAAGGTGGAGAACAGGCGAGATCCCCTAAAGAAGGGAAACTGTCGCCTCAACAAAAATTGCCTGGTCAACCCGTCAGTATTCCCCGTTAAGGGCACCTCAGGCGACAAGCAATTAACCTGCCCTTGCCCCTACGGAAAGCCCGGTGACAAGGCCTAGGTAGTACCCAAGCGGTGTACCTCAGTCCGACAGGTGCTGAGTCTGTTCTTGGCCCCTCCCCTGTCGGGCTGAGTGTCAAGAACGAATCCTTGACGAGTACGACTACCCTATCTCCCTGCAGCCGAAGCCGCTAGGAGACACATCCCAACATCCAGGAGGATAATGGGGTAGCTATTTATTTGGTGTCCACCACATCAACATGTGGCGCAAGGCTGGAAGGGGGAAATAAGCAAGCTCCCCTAAAGGAGGGGCATTCTTGCCTCTCAAAAATTGCCTGTGCACCCCCGCCGGCATTCCCCGGTAGGGACGCCTCAGACGACAAGCAATTAACTTGCCCCACCGGAAAGCCCGGTGGTAAGGCCTGGGAGGGTGGACCTCCTAGGCAGTACCCAGACGGTGTACTTCAGTACGACAGGTGATGGGCCGGTTCCTGGCCCCTGTCGGGCTGAGTGTCACGAACGGATCATTGACGAGTACGATTAAACTGTCTCACTGTAGCCGAAGCCGCTAGGAGACACATCCCATTATTCAGGAGGGTAATGGGGTAGTTATTTATTTGCCGCCCACCTCGGCAAAATGTGGCACAAGGCCGAAAAGTGGGGATCCATCAGGCTCCCCTAAAGGAGGGGCACTCCTGCAATTTTTACAAATTACCTGAGTAACCCCGTCGGCATTCCCCGGTAGGGGCGCCTCAGGCAGTAAGCTATAAACTTACTCCACCGGAAAGCCCAATGGTAAGGCCTGGGAGGGTGGACCTCCTAGGTATTACCCAGGCGGCGTACCTCAGTCCAACAGGTGCTGGACCGAAGCCGCTAGGAGACACATCCCATCATCCAGGAGAATAATAGGGTATGATCTCGCACAGTCGAGAGATTCTATTTAAAAACGATTCTGCTAGGAACTGACCAATCGAATTAATTCACGTCCTGTTACCAACCAATCAGAAACCAGAATTGCTCCATAAATATTAAACCTTTCTGTATCAATTTTGTATATGCTTTTCTTCCTCATGTCAACACGGGAAGAATCTTTTGCACTGTGGATTCTAACTCTAGAACTGTCTACTGGAAACCAGTCACCTCCTAGGTAGAACAACGAACCATCGGAAACTGTTCTGCAACTAAATATGCTAACAGGTAACCCTAGCGATTACTAAAAAGAAACTTACAGCGAGGAGCCGCTCATATACGCACACTTGCCTACTGATTGCCATATTCTCGAAATAAACTTACACACATTAAAGTCTATTTACATTTAAGAGACAGGAGGGTCTTAGCCCCCAAGAATGTAAAAAGATTTTTTGTTAAATATTGAACAGTTCTTCTGCACGCCTAATGTCGACGTGTTACTTATGGATAAACGGTTAATTAAACGGAAGTACCTCTAAAACTATACACACTCCATGATTAACTCCAAAGAAAACGTTCCTTTGGTAAAGAAATATGTTAAATAAAGTATGGCTTATTCACTTATCTTACTGTTTAAATAGTATTTTCCAGTAAAATTAAAGTTTTACAATACCTTTTCGTTTATAAAATTGTTAGGGGAAAGTACATAATAGTTACAATACACACCCAGTTCCGTAACTTAAGTGCGCGTAATTGAAAATAAGCTGTTCTTTTTGTTTTTATTAATAAAATTTAAATCATCATGAATTTATTTTAAATGCTCCTTTATGTCGTTAAGTCAATCCCCCTCAATATATATATATATATATATGTATATATACTAGCTGTATCCGGCCACGCGTTGCTGTGGCTCAGTTTGATAAAATACAACACATTCCTCAAGAAAAATTGCATTTGTTCGTTTATTTACTCTTATTATTTTTTGCAATTTTTTAATCAATAAAAGTTATTTTTCTCCCAAAAAAGATTAATTTTTTACCATAAATTGTTAGGTAAAATTTCTTTTTCCGGAAAACGTGCACTTGTTTAAAAAAAAAAAATTGGCAGTAAATGTTTCTCTATGAAAACGGAATTTTTATAATAAAAAGAACAGATGAATGTTTTGCATGAACACTGTAAATAGTTATGTAAAAGTAGAGAAAAGTGTGATTCTTTTTTTCAAGAGAATGAACAAATTATTGTTTTTAACAGATGTTCGGAAAATAAACAGAAAAATACTTTCATCATTACTTATGCAAAAAAATAAATAAAATGTTGATTTAGTGTTTCAACATTATGCTTATAAATTACGATAAAACTTGCTGAGTATGCGCTGTTTTACGGTTGTTGTAAAAATGGAACAGACACTTAAATTTCGCTTTGTTTTAATCTTTCTTTCTTTTTTAATTGTGCCCCCAAACGAATATAATCAAAACAGTAACATTCAATAATTGAACTTCATGTATATAAAACACTAAATATTGAAAAAAAAAGTAAATAGCGAAAGGGAAATAATTCCATTTTTAAACGAAAAAGTCAGTTTGGTATTTTTTACTTAAGTCCAGCTTACCATTCATTCACATTGGAAATGTCGACATTTATAGGTTTTCGGGTACGTTTACAACGAATAAACACTCCAATCTACGCATGTCAAGAACGGCTTTCAGTATAGACACCCCTAACATTGTCAGCATACCCGAAAAGCTACAAAGGTTGACGTATCGAATGTGAACGATGTGTTTGATGTAATGTAAAAATGTACCGAATTTAAAAGGGAACGAAATTCAAATTTCCGTTCCATTTTTACAACAACCGTAAAGCAGAATATTCTACGCAAATTTTACCTAACTTACTGTATTACTGCTATCTTTTCTAAGCAAAAAAATGTGCTAAGGTTTGGCTATAAATTCCTAAACTTATTTCACCCTAAATAATTTAGGTGACTGAAATAGGAATCTAATTGAATCTTTAATTTCCTGAATAGTATGCGAAAAATTCATTTTTCTTCGAGTTATATCAAATTCATTAATACGGACTTTAGGGGCTTTTTTCGTAATGTTCCTGTAAAAATTATTTTTTATTGTTACAAATTACGATGCTTTATTTCTATAAAAGAAAGCAAACATAAATTCTTGCGTTTTTTATTTACTACTGAAAGCCATAACTTTGTTTTAACATTGTTTAAACAAAATAAAACATTTTCACCGAGAGTTAAGTACAAATCATAAGTTCATTATATTCTCCGATCATTATTTGATAAATACTGAAATTTTAATTAAAATTGGTTAATTTACTGATTTTTTGTGAATTTTTAAGTAAAAGGAAGGGCTCAAAATGTTTATACACTTTTAGCGTTGGCATTCATTTTGTCTGTACCTACCATTTTTCGATGAATATTTGATAGGAAAGCGACCACGTGGGGTTAATTTAAATTAAATTTCAATCACCTGGTTACATTATCAATAATCATGTGATTAAACCCATTGAAAATTTACCGATATTGTTGCAATATTTTGGTTCTATAATGGGGTATGATCCCACACAGTCGAACGATTCTATTTATAAACGATGCTGCTAAGAACTGACGAATCAAATTAATTCACGTTCTGCTACCAACTAATCAGAAACCAGAATTGCTTCATAAATATTAAACCTTTTCTGGAGCAATTTCACATGTTCTTTTCCCGGGTTTCGATACAGTAAGAATATTTTGTTCTGTGGAACTGTCTACTACAAACAAGTCACCTCCCAGGACTTGTGTGTAACAGCGAACCATCTGAAACTGTTCTGAAACTCAAAATGGCTTACACTTCTAGAGGTTATGGGCCCAGTGTGTGTCTTTATTTCGATGGATCCGAATCAAAATTTGAATTGTGGCAAGTTAAATTTCTGGGATATCTACGAATCCAAAAGCTACACAAAGTACTACAAACACAACCTGAAAACAGAAACGACCCCGACTTCATTGAAAAGAACGCAACTGTCTTTGCGGAATTAATACAGTGTTTAGATGACCGAAGTCTATCACTGGTAATGAGAGAAGCCCTGGACGACGGCTGCAAAGCATTAAACATATTGAGAGAGAATTATTTATCGAAAGGAAAACCCAAAATTATTTCTTTATACACTGAACTGACCTCTCTAAAACGAATGGAAGCCGAAACTATTACTGATTATATTATAAGAGCCGAGACAACTGCAAATTCTTTAAAAATGTCTGGTGAAGTTATAAGTGACAGTCTCTTAATTTCCATGGTCCTTAAGGGATTACCGAGTGATTTCAAGCCATTTACCACCGTGATAACCCAGAAAGAAAACCCATGACTTTTAGCCAATTCAAGGTAGCACTCAGAAGTTACGAAGAAACTGAAAAATGATCACAGAAAAAAACGAATCCACAATTATCATGAAATTTAAAAATACACACATAAAAACACCAAAATCGAATTATAACCATGTCAGGAATAAAAAACGCAACTTTGCCAAAAGCAGGTTTTTTTCCTAAGAAAAGTACAAAAATTATTTGCTATAATTTTGGACGAGCTCATCACAAGAGTTTCCAATGTAGATACAGGACTCAAAATGCCGACTACATTAAAAATGTAGAGAGCTCTGTTAGCGAACATACATTTTTATTTTCGTGTACATTTGATGCTTCAAGAAACAATAATAATTTTCTTGTCGATTGTGGAGCCACGGCACATGTGATTACAAAGGAATCTGATTTTATCAATTTTGATCCCAACTTTAAGCCACAAAATCATTTTGTAGAACTAGCTGATGGGAGTCGAGTCAATGATATCGTTTTGAAAAGAGGCAATGCGAAAATCTCGCTAAAGAACAATAAAGGTGAACTGGGTTTCTTTATTCTAGAAAACGCTCTTCTAATCCCAAAATTTAAACAAAATATATTTTCTGTACAAGCTGCCACAAAACAAGGTGCAAATATAAACTTTAGCCCCAATAAATCAAAACTGGTATACCCGAATGGAACTGTATTCGACATTAAAGAAAATGGAAGACTATATTATTTAAATAGCGTAGTCCCATCAAAAACCGCCTGCCATGATCTACAGACATGGCATAAAATTCTTGGACACTGCAATATTCCTGATATCAAAAAGTTGCCGACTGTAGTTGATCGAATGCAAATACAAACATAAAAAACCTTCAACTGCGACGTCTGTACGCAAGGGGAAATGGCAAACGATCAAAACAAGATACCAGACGAAAAGGCCAAAAAAATCCTATCAATGGTGCATTGTGACTTGAACGGTCCCGTAGAACCGATGGCCAGAGAACATTATAGATATGTGTTGAATTTCGTAGATGACCATTCAGGTTTAATAATGGTTTACTTTTTAAAGAACAAATCTGATACCCTGCTAGCAACTAAGAAATATCTAGCCGACATGGCCCCCTACTGTGAAATCAAGTGTATTCGCTCTGACAACGTACGGAATTTACCAATAAAGACTTTGAACTTTTACTAATTAACCATCATATCCGGCATGAAACATCACTCCTAGATCGCCACACCAAAACGGGACTACTGAACGTGGGTGGCGGACACTTTTTGAAATGGCAAGATGCCTATTATTGAATCAAAACTACCTAAAAACCTCTGGACGTATGCACTTATGGCGGCAGCCTATATACGCAACAGGTGCTTTAACAAAACAATATCTAAAACTCCATATGAATCTTTCTGCGGTAGAAAACCAAATTTAAGCAGAATGCATGTATTTGGTTCAACTTGTTTCGCATATATAGAGAAAAAGAGTAAATTGACCATCAAAGCCGACAAAGGTATATTTCTTGGATACGATAAAAACAGTCCAGCCAATTTTGTATTTTTTCCCGAAAAAAATAAAATAAAAAGAATCCGGTGTGTAAAATTCACAGACACGTTTAATTTTACAGACGAAAACCCGTCATATGAAGAGGATGAAATTATATTACCTCAAATAATTAGAACAAACGAAAACAATAAAAATGACGGAGACGAGAGTGTCCATGATGATGATGATGATGATGATGATAAAGTCGAAAGATATTCCAAAAGAAATAGAAGACGACCCGATTTTTTTGTGGTCGACAATATAAAAGATTATCAAATCGACTATTACTATTCAATGGACGATGCGCCAAAAAGCTTCAACGAAGCAATTAATTCAGAACATTGTGATGAATGGAAAATTGCCATGAAAAAAGAAATAGATGCCTTAACCGAAAATGATACCTATACGGTAGTGCCTCTCCCAAGAGATAAACATGTTATTTCTACCAGATGGGTCTTTACAAAAAATTGTACAGCATCAGGCGTAGAACAGTACAAAGCAAGATTTGTTGCTAAGGGGTGCTCTCAGATTTACGGTAAAGAATACTTTTCTACGTTTTCGCCGACCACAAACGTAACGGCAATAATAATTTTACTGCAAGTCGCATCACAATATGACCTAAACATCCATCAAATGGACGTAAAAAAATGCTTATTTGAATGCCCCAAAAGACTGTGAAATTTATATTATCCCTCCAGAGGGATTTATAATGAAAAATAAAAATAGCGTGTGGCGACTTAACAAGTCTTTATATGGTCTAAAGCAGAGTGCTCAGTGTTGGAACACAGCATTCCATGATTATATTATTAAACAACAATTTAGACAATGCGCTGTAGACCCCTGTTTATATACCCAACACAAAGACGATAAACTACTGATTTTGGTTTTGTGTGTCGATGATATTTTAATCGCATCAAATTGTGACATAATGTTTACTGATGTTAAGAACAAATTAAGTAAAACATTCTAACTGACCGATCTTGGCAAAATATCCTGGTTTCTGGGGATAGAATTTACTCAAAGCAAAGGACTTGTTACGATGACTCAATCGAGATACATCGACAAAATACTATCAAAATTTGGAATGGGAGAGTGCAAGAAACGCTCTACACCGGTCGAAAATGATATTAATAAAAATATACACGGATAGAGCTACAACGTTTTTCTCCAAACTTGTTGGTGAATTCGCCTGAATATTTTTTTTTCTTTCACTGCCGTGTATGTATATAGATTTCTATATATTAAAAATACAGACCAGCGAAGTTCCACTTATGAGAAGGCTCTTACTTTTTTGCATGAATATCAGCGGAAACCCCTAGGGGTAATGCTCAGAGTATGGAAAATCTACAACAGTGTAGTAAATAATGGGCAATCAACAATTCCCCCACTAACCAACAATCACGAGGTTCTTTGCTCAGCAACCGAGAAGGCTAACATGCTTGCCAGTCGGTTTGCCTCAAACTCCACACTGGACCCTCTTAACTACCCCCTACCTCAATTTCCTATGCGGACAAACGCCACGCTATACGATCTGATAATCACCCCTGCTCAGGTGCATGCTATTATAAAAAACCTTGACACTTCCAAAGCATGTGGACCCGACCTCATCCCAGCTGTGCTATTAAAAAAGTGCTCAGCCGAAGTAGCTCCAGTTCTCTCCAAACTCTACAACAAATGCCTTAATGAATCTTGCCTTCCGAGCTGTTGGAAAACTGCTTCTGTGGTACCAGTATTCAAGAATTCTGGCGAAAGAACTGACCCATTAAATTATCGCCCTATTAGCCTCCTCCCACTTTTTGCCAAAATATTTGAGACCTTAATAAACCATGCTCTAGTCCAGTACCTTACAGATGCTAAACTTCTGACCGATCATCAATATGAATTTAGACAAGCCCGTTCCACGGCAGACATCCTCACTGTAATCTCTGAACGCATATACCATTCACTGGACAAAGCGGGAGAGGGCAGAGCGGCAGCTCTAGATATATCTAAGGCTTTTGACAGGGTATGGCATGAGGGTCTCCTCAGGAAGATTAGATCTTACGGTATCACTGGTAGAATACTTAACATAATTAAATCCTTCTTAGATAAGAGAAAAATCCAGGTTGTCCTCGACGGTCGTACATCTAAACAATATGATATAAATGCGGGAGTGCCCCAGGGATCTATCCTTGGACCTCTGCTGTTCCTGATAATCATAAATTACCTTCCCGACAAAATTGCCTCTGAGATGGGTATATATGCTGATGACACCACACTCTATAGCAGGCACGACAGGAAAACAAATTAACATATATCTAAAGTAATGGCAGAAACACTAGAGGATGACCTCCAATCAGTAGTGGAATGGGGACAAAAATGGATGGTAACGTTCAATGCCACCAAGACAAAACTGGTTTCATTCAATAATTACAAGAAACCTTCTCTACCACCTATAGCAATGGCCAACGACTCTTTATCTGAGAGTACGTCTCTCAAGCTCCTTGGCCTAACGTTCACAGGAAACATGAGTTGGAACAATTACATCGAATGCATTGCCAAGGCCGCTGCAAGGAAGGTGGGCTCTCTCTACCGTGCTAGAAAACTTCTAACACCCGAAAGTATCCTGTACCTCTATAAGGCCACTATTCGCCCATGTATGGAGTATTGCTGTCATATTTGGGCCGGTGCATCGGCTACTAGTCTCTCGCTCCTTGACAGGGTTCAAAAGAGAGTCGCAAATCTGATAGGCCCTAAACTGCATCTAAACTTCAGCCTCTGTCCCATCGTCGAAACGTTGCATCCCTCTGCCTATTCTACAAGTATTATAATGGTGAATTCTCTGAAGAACTGCGAGCACTTGTGCCCCCACGACGTGAACACCCTCGACAGACCCGACAAGCTGCAAAATCCCACCCCCACACTGTAGAGATCCCTAGATGTAAAAGATCTTTCTACTCCAGTAGTTTCTTCCCCAGAACTGCTAGACTTTGGAATTCCATTCCAGGTCACTGCTTCCCCAACTGTACTGACATGCATAAGTTCAAGTGCAACGTGAACCAACATCTCGCTGCCCTAATCCCTACATATTACCCCAGTAGATGTTTCCCCTGATAGTAGCCCCCTACACTAAAGTGGCAATGTGCCTTGTTTGGGGTGAAAATGTAATTAAAAAAAAAATATATATATAGATTTCTATATATCAAAAAAAAAAAAAAATAGTCCTGGACAAGACGTTAAAATGTATCCATTTTATTTGTATTAACACGTTAACCTACTAATGCGTAATTAATACTTTTGCTTAAAAAAAAGAAAAAAAAATCTTTGTAATTTTCCTTTTTGACATTTGAACACAATTAAAAATGGCGTCTTTTTAAATGCTAAAATTCTAAGATCCAAATGATTTCTAATTTTTGTTATGTCTAAGTAAATATAAAAATATATATTTATTTTTGAGCAGAACAAACACAAGGGACTTCCCCATTAAAAAAAAAGGGTGGATTTTGCAATATTTTGGTTCTATAATGGGGTAGTTATTAAATTGCCGCCCACATCGGCAATATTTGGCACAAGGCCTGGAAAGTGGGAACCCCGCAGACTCCCCAAAAGGAGGGGTACTCCTGCAAATCTACAAATTGCCTGAGTAACCCAGTCGGCATTCCCCGGTCGGGGCGCCTCAGGCAGCAAGCAATAAACTTTTCTACGTTTTCGCCGATCACAAACGTAACGACAATCATAATTTTACTGCAAGTCGCATCACAATATGACCTAAACATCCATCAAATGGACGTATAAAATGCTTATTTGAATGCCCCAAAAGACTGTGAAATTTATATTCCCTGTCTCCCTGCAGTCGAAGCCGTTAGGAGACACATCCCATCATAAAAGGTTTATAATGGGGTATTTATTTAAATGCTGCCCACATCAGCATTATTTGGCACAAGGCCTGTAAAGTGGGAACCCCGCAGGCTCCCCTAAAGGAGGAGCACTCCTGCAATTTTAAAAATTGCCTGAGTAACCCCGTCGGCATTCCCCGGTCGGGGCGCCTCAGGCAGCAAGCAATAAACTTGCCCTACCGGAAAGCCCGGTGGCAAGGCCTGGGAGGGTGGACTTCCTAGGTATTACCCAGGCGGTGTACCTCAGTCAAACAGGTGCTGGATGGTTCCCGGCCCCTCACCTGTTGGGCTGAGTGTCAAGTGACGAATCCTTGACATATACTACCCTGTCTCTCTGCAGACGAAGCCGCTAGAAGACACATCCCATCATAAGAGGCTTATAATGGGGTATATATTATATTGCCGCCCACATCGGCAATATTTGGCACAAGGCCTTGAAAGTGGGATACGCGCAGGCTCCCTTAAAGGAGGGGCACTCCTGCAATTTTAAAAATTGCCTGAGTAACCCCGTCGGCATTCCCCGGTCGGGGCGCCTCAGGCAGCAAGCAATAAACTTGCCCCACCAGAAAGCCCGGTGGCATGGCCTGGGAGGGTGGACCTTCTAGGTATTACCCAGGCGGTGTACCTCAGTCCAACAGGTGCTGGGCCGGTTCCCGGCCTCTCACCTATTGGGCTGAGTGTCAAGTGACGAATCCTTGACATATACTACCCTGTCTCTCTGCAGCCGAAGCCGCTAGGAGACACATCCCATCATAAGAGGCTTATAATGGGGTAGATATTTATTTACTGCCCACCTCAGCAAAATGTGGCACAAGGCCTGAAAGTGGGAACCCTGCAGGCTCCCCTAAAGAAGGGGCACTCCAGCAATTTTAAAAATTGCCTGAGTAACCCCGTAGGCATTCCGCGGTCGGGGCGCCTCAGGCAGCAAGCAATAAACTTGCCCCACCGGAAAGCCCGGTGGCAAGGCCTGGGAGGGTGGACCTCCTAGGTATTACCCAGGCGGTGTACCTCAGTCCAACAGGTGCTGGACCGGTTCCTGGCCCCTCACCTGTTGGGCTGAGTGTCAAGTGACGAATCCTTGACTGGTACCACCCTGTCTCTCTGCAGCCAAGGCCGCTAGGAGACACATCCCATCATAAGAGGCTTATAATGGGGTGTATATTATATTGCCGCCCACATCGGCAATATTTGGCACAAGGCCTGTAAAGTGGGAACCCCGCAGGCTCCCCTAAAGGAGGGGCACTCCTGCAATTTTAAAAATTGCCTGAGTAACCCCGTCGGCATTCCCCGGTCGGGGCGCCTCAGGCAGCAAGCAATAAACTTGCCCCACCGGAAAGCCCGGTGGCATGGCCTGGGAGGGTGGACCTCCTAGGTATTACCCAGGCGGTGTACCTCAACCCAACAGGTGCTGGGCCGGTTCCCGGCCCCTCACCTGTTGGGCTGAGTGTCAAGTGACGAATCCTTGACATATACTACCCTGTCTCCATGCAGCCGAAGCCGCTAGGAGACATCCCATCATAAAAGATTTATAATGGGGTAGATATTTATTTGCTGCCCACATCAGCAAAATGTGGCACAAGGCCGGAAAGTGGGGACCCCGCAGGCTCCCCTAAAGAAGGGGCACTCCTGCAATTTTAAAAATTGCCTGAGTAACCCCGTCGGCATTCCCCGGTCGGGGCGCCTCAGCAATAAACTTGCCCCACCGGAAAGCCCGGTTGCAAGGCCTGGAAGGTTCGACCTCCTAGGTATTACCCAGGCGGTGTACCTCAGTCCAACAGGTGCTGGGCCGGTTCCCGGCCCCTCACCTGTTGGGCTGAGTGTCAAGTGACGAATCCTTGACGTGTACTACCCTGTCTCCCTGCAGCCGAAGCCGCTAGGAGACACATCCCATCAAAAGAGTGTTTTAATGGGGTATGATCCCACACAGTCGGACGATTCTATTTATAAACGATGCTGCTAAGAACTGACGAATCAAATTAATTCACGTTCTGCTACCACCCAATCAGAAACCAGAATTGCTTCATAAATATTAAACCTTTTCTGGAGCAATTTCACATGTTCTTTTCCCGGGTTTCGACACGGTAAGAATATTTTGTTCTGTGGAACTGTCTGCTACAAATAAAACAAGTCACCTCTCAGGACTTGTGTGTAACAGCGAACCATCTGAAACTGTTCTGAAACTCAAAATGGCTTACACTTCTAGAGATATTGTAAACACATTCTGTTTACATTAAGCCTGTGAAACCAAAATATCCTTTTAGTGATATCACATGCAGTGTTGACAACTGAGATTTAAGACCCCCCGAGATCAGGAGGAAGACATCTCCAGAAAATCGCTAGATTTTTAACTTTTATCGGCTGTAATTTTTAAAAAATCGCTAATTCGCCCACCCCCAAACTCCATATTTTAACTTCCTACCATAAAAATATTATAAATATAGTATATTCAATATATAAAATGTTCCGTGTTTTCTCACTATATGTTTCTGGAATTATATTGAAGCGGTTAGCTCCCCAGAAGACTTACATATTTGATCAGCTATTTTTTTCCTGTTTTTTTTTTAAGAGAGGGTGTTTTTTTGCAAGAAACAAATCATAAACTCAAACTTTTTATAATAAAAGTTAAATTAGAATAAACTTCCAATTAAAGATCACAATAATGGTGCAACATATTTGGAAATTAAAAAATAAACAAACAGAAAAACTTTGTTTTAGCATGTTAAAAGTATTTAGATTGGTAGATAATCAAATTCTACTGTATTGGTATAAGTTTATTTTTTGCTGTTGTTTCTTGCTTTATACAATTTTCGACTAAATACTTTTAAATTAAGCGGGGTTGCTTAGGCCGTATTTTAAACTAAACTTTGGAGGTTGTGATGCCCCCCACCTAATATGTACTTGGAAAAATCGATTTTATAGCGAGATTTAAGAATGGTTAGCAAAATAAAAGGTGAAAAACAAAAAAAATAATCAATAAATAATTGTTACCAAAGGCAATAAATGCTAGTTTTTATACTTATATGAATGAGTTTATTTTATGTTTTAAAGTTTTTTCAAGCGCTTTTCATTTATTTTTAATCTAAAATTGCGGGTGTGTGGGTGCCAAATATCTCCAGATTTTCTAGAATTCCCGCGAGATTGCAAACGAAATCTTCAGATCTAGCAAGAAAACCGCTAAATTGGAGACACTGGTCACGTGACGGGAAGCGGTAATAAATAAGTGTCCCTAAATAAAAAATGGCCTATCGGTACACAGAAAACAACCTATTTATTAAAGAAAAATTAAGTATAATGTAATAATTAAAAAGAAATATATCAAAACACACATGGGTATAGTAAATATATTATACCAAAACAGGGAAGCCATCCGTCCAGTGGTTATTTAGACTATTAATTGCGAACGAACCAATAGTTACATTTATATATATATATATATATATATATATATATATATATATATATATATATATATATATATATATATATATATAAACTTCAAGTTTTGCGATATCTTTTTTGTTTAATAATTTATTACGTAAAAGTACAAAATAGTTAGAAAATATCCGCCGGCTTAGTAACATAGGTGCATAAGTACCAAGAAAATGTTTTTTAATATCGTATTCAGCTAAGTCCATAACGAGCATCACTTGAATGAAGGGTTTATTTTATTGATGCTACACAGTAATCACGTGATTTAATTTTAGCAGATGAAAAATTGGGAGGCAAATGAGTCACGAATTACCATTTTTATGAAATTGTTAGGTGAAAGCACAGAATCATAACAAAATACCCTCCAGTTCCCATGTTACAAATGGCCTTCAAAATAATAGTTACAAAACACTCTCTCAGAAGGGAAGGGTGTTGTGTTGCCACCCCAATGTAAAAAGAATTTTTGGCAAATATGAAACGATCATTCTGCTAGCTAAATGACGGCGTGTTACTTACGTAAAAACGGTTAATTATATTTCATAAGCACCTGTTATAAACTATAGAAGTACTATAATTGATTACCCTCCCACCATAAAAACAAAAACAAAAACGATAAACAAAAGTATGTTTTTTGTAATCCCGTTGTAAAAACTTTCGGTGTTTGAACACTTTTACCACCGCGTTATTTCAAATTAGTTTACAGGTTAAATTCAAGCTTCACGACATCTTTTCTTATTAAATTATTAAGTGGAAGCACGGATTATTTAAAATAACACCCTGCATTTTAAAAATGGCCTTCCAAATAATAATGTTATTTCAACACGGTGGCAAAAGTGCACAAGTACCAAACTTACTGACAGCGTATTAGCGTCCTAAATTATGAGATGAAAATATGAAAGGATCACTTTGTAAAAAAGAGTTGTTACCCTAAGAATAATGGCCAATTGTAAAACAGCGCCCTTCCACCTAACAATTTAATGAAAAAAATAGATAGTGAGGCTTACATTTAACCTGATTAAACTATTTAAAAAGGGCGAGGTAGCAAAACTGCACAATCACCAAAACATGTTCACTTTTGCTTATTTTTGTTTCTTTACACGCGCACACGTTTTAATTTTGGAGGAGGTGGCTTGGTAAATTTTTATTTTACATCCACCTCCACATTTTGCATTACAATAGCCATATTTTCAGGTTTTCCTCTATCCTGATTACGAAAATATCATTCGACAAGTGCTTCTTCGGATATAGATCTATTCATTCTGCACTGTAATTCAAAGCCTACCTGATGTGTACTCGCGAGCGATACATACATCCACTTCTCTCATATCGACATGTTACCAACCATATTATTTGCGGTTTGTATGCTGCCTACGATTTTCAGTTACATCTGGGGGATTTTTTTTATCTACCACTGCGAACTAAAAGGGGAGTGCTCTTCTACGTTCTTTACATGGGAGTGTCGGGGACGTCTATTCTGGGTGTGTCTATGCTGAAAGCCAATCTTACATAATAGTTGCCGATATACAGGGAAAATTCATACATTCTAAAAAAATCGATATATACTTTCTATTCTTATTCTCATGGACAAATATTCCTAATTTTATTATTTCGTACGGATTTACGCATTCCCTTATTTGTTTTTTTTTTTTCAGATTCAAACGGTAACTGCAGGTTATCTACAACTGTAGTTTACTTTTTGGCGAGTAAAGGGAGAGTTAACGGTCCTATTAGTATATATATATATATATATATATATATATATATATATATATATATATATATATATATATATATATATATATAAATAACATTAATCTCTGCAAATTTACTATAAGAACATGCATGGAATAGTGTTTTCACATTTGGGCTCGTGAATATTCATAATAAATTGCAGAAACTTATTTGTAATTTGATTGCCACTTTCTCATTTACCGGAACCTTTCTTTAACAAACATGATGTTTCTAGTGTCAATATTTTCTGTCAATACTATTTATTTATCTAATGTATTCTTCTCTTTCTTTGTTCTAGCTTTTTGAATCGAGTATGTTTTAATACTTCGTTGTAATGCAGCTCTCTATTCTTTTTTTGCAAGTACTGCCGGAGTTTACCTACAACCTTTTTCAAGACTAACGTCAATATGCCTCTGCGTGTATTGAGATGAGCAATTTCCGTTCTTCCTATCTCCTAACAGCAAGTGGTTCCATGCCGGATCCTAAGCGAGTTCCATTAAAATACATACAATATGCTGATATATACAAAAATAGTAAACACTGGTGAAATTTAAATACAATTTGAAATACGCTGCCCAATAACATAATGGTAAAAACACGCGCTGCAAAAAAAAATCTGAAATCTAATAGAATAATTCTGTATGAGTATATTTTTCTGAATAATGCTCATTACAGAGATCCGAAATAAAAACACCCCAAAATTGCTATATTGCTGCTGTGACAATTGAGAGATGATAATTAAAACACATAATAATGAAATATTAAATAATGAAAACAATAAAA
The DNA here is from genome assembly GCF_053919585.1 of Euprymna scolopes. Taxonomy (NCBI): domain Eukaryota; kingdom Metazoa; phylum Mollusca; class Cephalopoda; order Sepiida; family Sepiolidae; genus Euprymna; species Euprymna scolopes. The sequence goes on from NC_136513.1 coordinate 99,078,648, forward strand.
AGAAAAAATACCAAAATAATGTTTTTAAAATGATCAGGTTTTCGACAACAGAAGTGCTCGTAAAAATAAGTACAAACACTGAACAATATTTGCGAACCAAGAAATAAAGAAAAAGTAGACGATCGCTAACATTAAGAGAGGAAATGTTGAATGAGCAATTAGCATTCTGAAACTTTAAAGCAACGAAAATTTATTAAAACAAGAATGAAATCGGAAACAAGCTTACCATTTGCAAGACAACAGACACAAAACATTAATATATCCAATAACAATAGCAATAACAAAATAATTATCGTAATTATTATAATATCAACAGCAAAAACGTCATGTTTTTTTTATTTCCGTTCTTTTTCTCCTTCACCGTACTGGTTCGTCCCTGCCTGCCTGCCTATTACCACTTTATTTTTTGCTCAGCACACACCTCCTAACACCCAGGCACCGCAAGGTATCCAGGCTAGTATAATATAAATCTCATCTATCTGTTTTAATGTATGTTTGTATGTATGTCTGCCTATAACTTTCGGCAGAGGCGACGTATTTTCACGCGATCGGTATAATTAAGAAGAATATTTTTTCAAACGCCTAGTATAAAAAAATTGGCTAAAAACATTAATTTCTTCACCCTCAATCAGGCACCTTTTTACAGGGACGGGTCGCTTTTTTCGCCGATATTTTCGAAAGTCCCTGCTCATTTCGATTGACTGGACTTAATTTAAACCTACATCAGTTCAGGTTTGTTGGATATTGATGCTACAGCAAATATGTCACGTTTTTTTTAACGTATTTTCCTCGGTCGGGGTACAGGTTGGAGCCTACTAACTTTTTTTTTCCACACACTCCTCCAAAAACCAGGGCTAGTATATATATATATATATATATATATATATATATATATATATATATATATATATATATATATATATATATATATATATATATAGAGAGAGAGAGAGAGAGAGACAGAGAGAGAGACAGAGAGGGAGACTATTTTAGAGAATTAGAGAAAAAGAAAATGAAAAAGAGTAATAAATGGAATAGAAACTCATACTGTAATATGGTTCACATCTAAGAAGTGTCTTCAAATCTTGACACTTACATGAATTAATCATAATTTTTACATTAACGATCAATAAAAGTTGAGACAAACATAAATGTTAATCACTTGACGTATTTAAAAAATTTACGCACGTCCCATTCATATTTATATTAATTTACAAATCAGCAATTCCCCCCCGTCTTATGAATAATATATAGTTTAAATTGATTTATTTCGACCTTTCTTGCATATATTATATACACATCGAGTTTATGAGCTAAACACATCCAGAAAAATAAAACAGGACAGATGTCGCCTTGTTTCGTGTTGCCTTATTGAGAAAATATATATTTTCAGAATAATAACCAGTTTTATTAAACATTGCGTATATTTTGTCGACTCAATGTTTATTAAAGTGGCTTGAAGGTTGTTAATGCTTGAGTTATTATTAATAAAAGTAGTATATGAAAAATGTATAAATAACCATATGCAGACATAATACTGCATGAGCGACATAGGCAAGTAAACTAAACTAATTATGTCTATAAATTTTTTACTTCGTTTGTTGTCTGCCTTTCTTTTATTTGTAATAGTATGTTCATGGGACTGTATCGCTTCAATTGAAATATGGATAAATTAGAGGTACAGATTTTAGACAACCATAACTCTTAAATGTTAGCATCAATTTCTACAAATCTAATGTTTGTTACGCAACAGAGAAAACCACTTAGACGCGAATTTCATGAAAGTCGCTGTGAACAAATTATTAACAACAAAATACTACAGCCATGTAAAAAAAAATAGCAACCTATAATTTTATCACGAAAAATTTTAGACGCAGAAAATGGAAGTTTTTCTACCTTTGTAATGTAAAAATGAATATGAGGACTACAGGAAAACTAGAACAAGGGAAATTCCGATATGGCTACCAGTGAATCTATTTTTATTCCGTAGTCTTTTTCTAGTCAGAAAACTAGTCTGTTTCACTATTCAATTCAAAAAGAAGTAAGCGTTCATACGTTCTTGACATTCCGAATCAAAATTGACGAGAATCGCAGAAAATTATAGCAGTCGGCAACTGTAATTGCTACACGATTTTTACATCCTAATATATCATGCAATACATTTTATCTATTACTGTTTTTCAGTATTAAGAGCAGAAATTATGAGGCCACTAAAAGAAACAGGTCGACAACGTATGTTATTAAGAACTATATACAAGGTAAGTATGTGCTACATTTTATAATCAAACTCCGATATAACCTTCTATGTTAACAAGTGCAATCTACTTTTTTCCTGAAAAAAACTATCTTACGTTCAAATCACAAACAAGTCGCAAATATATGGGATTTTACTTTGTGGAAGGAATACCAGACGTAAAAAATTAATTTTAAGTTTGTAATTTACCTCGTTTCATTTATATATATATATATATATATATATATATATATATATATAATATATTTTAGTCATCGACATACAGACATGTTTCGTTGTTTCACAACTCATCAGTGCCGCTAGACTAACACCTCTCCCAAGCCGAGGATCGAACCTAGAACCGTCGTGATGACAGTCGGCAGTCCTACCCCTTGACTACGGAATCGGTGGCCGAAATTAACCTGTCCGAACGATTATTTAAATAAACATCGGTCCGCTACTCGTAGAGGGCTCAAACGTTTGTTTGTAAACAAATCGCGAGCTTCGCATTATTTCAGCTAAATTAAGTAGCGAGTAAGATAATTTTCGAGAGTGCTCTACCAAAGAGGGGAGCTTTATAAAATATATTTTAGTCATCGACATACAGACCTGTTTCGTTGTTTCACAACTCATCAGTGCCGCTAGACTAACACCTCTCCCAAGCCGAGGATCGAACCTAGAACCGTCGTGATGACAGTCGGCAGTCCTACCCCTTGACTACGGAATCGGTGGCCGAAATTAACCTGTCCGAACGATTATTTAAATAAACATCGGTACGCTACTCGTAGAGGGCTCAAACGTTTGTTTGTAAACAAATCGCGAGCTTCGCATTATTTCAGCTAAATTAAGTAGCGAGTAAGATCATTTTCGAGAGTGCTCTACCAAAGAGGGGAGCTTTATAAAATATATTTTAGTCATCGACATACAGACCTGTTTCGTTGTTTCACAACTCATCAGTGCCGCTAGACTAACACCTCTCCCAAGCCGAGGATCGAACCTAGAACCGTCGTGATGACAGTCGGCAGTCCTACCCCTTGACTACGGAATCGGTGGCCGAAATTAACCTGTCCGAACGATTATTTAAATAAACATCGGTACGCTACTCGTAGAGGGCTCAAACGTTTGTTTGTAAACAAATCGCGAGCTTCGCATTATTTCAGCTAAATTAAGTAGCGAGTAAGATAATTTTCGAGAGTGCTCTACCAAAGAGGGGAGCTTTATAAAATATATTTTAGTCATCGACATACAGACCTGTTTCGTTGTTTCACAACTCATCAGTGCCGCTAGACTAACACCTCTCCCAAGCCGAGGATCGAACCTAGAACCGTCGTGATGACAGTCGGCAGTCCTACCCCTTGACTACGGAATCGGTGGCCGAAATTAACCTGTCCGAACGATTATTTAAATAAACATCGGTCCGCTACTCGTAGAGGGCTCAAACGTTTGTTTGTAAACAAATCGCGAGCTTCGCATTATTTCAGCTAAATTAAGTAGCGAGTAAGATAATTTTCGAGAGTGCTCTACCAAAGAGGGGAGCTTTATAAAATATATTTTAGTCATCGACATACAGACCTGTTTCGTTGTTTCACAACTCATCAGTGCCGCTAGACTAACACCTCTCCCAAGCCGAGGATCGAACCTAGAACCGTCGTGATGACAGTCGGCAGTCCTACCCCTTGACTACGGAATCGGTGGCCGAAATTAACCTGTCCGAACGATTATTTAAATAAACATCGGTACGCTACTCGTAGAGGGCTCAAACGTTTGTTTGTAAACAAATCGCGAGCTTCGCATTATTTCAGCTAAATTAAGTAGCGAGTAAGATAATTTTCGAGAGTGCTCTACCAAAGAGGGGAGCTTTATAAAATATATTTTAGTCATCGACATACAGACCTGTTTCGTTGTTTCACAACTCATCAGTGCCGCTAGACTAACACCTCTCCCAAGCCGAGGATCGAACCTAGAACCGTCGTGATGACAGTCGGCAGTCCTACCCCTTGACTACGGAATCGGTGGCCGAAATTAACCTGTCCGAACGATTATTTAAATAAACATCGGTACGCTACTCGTAGAGGGCTCAAACGTTTGTTTGTAAACAAATCGCGAGCTTCGCATTATTTCAGCTAAATTAAGTAGCGAGTAAGATAATTTTCGAGAGTGCTCTACCAAAGAGGGGAGCTTTATAAAATATATTTTAGTCATCGACATACAGACTATATATATATATATATATATATATATATATATATATATATATATATATATATAGTGTTATAATGGAATCATTCCTGGAGGAAATCCGGGTATGAGAGCTCAATGTGGTAAACAGAGCAATAACATAAAAATATAACACGGAAATTACATAATTGTCGATGCAATAATTTATTTCAACCTTATGGTATTTTCAAGCATCTAAATCAGACAATTACATTTTTGATACTTTTTGAGTATCAAAAATGTAATTGTTTAGTTTAGATGCTTGAAAATACCATAAGGTTGAAATAAATTATTGCATCGACAATTATGTAATTTCCGTGTTATATATATATATATATATATATATATATATATATATATATATATATATATATAATCAGAGATGTTCACAATGGAAAATACTTTTTTATTCCAGTGTCTAGCTCAATTTCCAGAAATGAGGTGTTTTGAGAGCCTGTCCCATCTGTGAAGTTCATTACTGTGAGTTTATTTCTCTATAGACTATAACAAAGTTGTCCTCAGATCTTATGTTCAAATAAAAAAGTATCATCAACCGCTATATGACAAACCAAAATCACTTGGGACCATAAATAGGGTATTTTTAGAGCGAGTTCCATTTCACCTCTACCCAAACAATACTTCGTCTCCGTAATAGCATTTTTAACGAGCTATAGACAACTTAGTATCACATGAATATGTTTTTGCTATTTAAAGTTTTCCGTATTAACTGAGCAAGTAATTTTTGGATGACAGCTACGTGTATTGCAAATGCAGTTTAAAATGTATTTATAATTTATGTGATATTGATTTTACAGTGTGTTGTCAGTTAAACATACAAGCGTAGAATACTGTTAGATTTAGCAGTATAGTATTTTATAATTCATGTGATATTGAGTATTCATTTTACACCGTCTTGTACAACTTAAGTTAATGATAAAGGTGTATAATACTGTTATACATAGCAGTATAGTATTTTGCAATTCATGTGATATTGGGTGTTCATTTTACAGTATCTTGGACAGCCCCAATTAATCATAAAAGTGTATAATACTGTTAGATATAGCAGTTAATCATAAAATGGTATTATACTGTTGGATATAGCAGTATAGTATTTAAAAATTCATGTAATATTGAGTGTTTATGTTACAGTTAATCACACAAGTGTATAATACTGTTAGATATAGCAGTTAAGCATAATATACAACTTTTAGATATAGCAGGGCAATGCGAAATATATGCTAGTCGACTATTTTATGATCGTTATAATATTTGTAAAAATAGAAAGTTGTCATGCAAAATAAAATGTTATCATAGCAGAAAATTATTCTTGTTAAGATGCTTTAATAGAAGGTGGAACATAAATATAGATTTGAGTTTGATTTAGTTTTATGTGGAGGTCATTTTTAAGTGATGTCGACTTTAGGTACAGTTTTAGGAAAGCGTTCGATGATTTGATTTGTTAAGATGCGGAATTTAGAGAGGGAGAGAGAGATAGAGAGAGAGAGAGAGAGAGAAGGATAGCGGATTGAGTCAGACAATGCTGGAGCCATGTAGAGGGTATCAAAATGCGTTAGTTAAAGACCAGCGGCAGTTTTCCAATAGGAAACATTTGTAATAAAAGTTGCTGAAAAGACCATCCGTAACTTGTTGATTCCTAGAAATGAATTATCTTTGAAGCTTTCCAGAGGATCCATAGAACAAGATAAGATTGGTCTGATGTCACAACTTAGAAAACTCTTGTTTATCTTTTTTGTTGCATGTCCGTTGTTAAAACTCATCCGTTATTGTAAGTTTATTACCACTAGATGATAAACGTACATAAAACACATTTCTATACATTTCATACAGAACGTTGTAGTATAAGACAATATTATTGTTTTTTTTTTTCGAGCAAGGACTCAAACCCAGTTAGATTGCAGTTGTCTATTGGATTGAAAATGTTAGTGGACTGCAAAATGTTTTCTCAATATTTATCTCGATATACACAACACAAAATTAAAAAAATACAAATACCCAGGCTTTATCGATTAATATATACAAGCAATAATCCGCAACAAGTATAAACTGTAAAAAGATAGAAATTTATTATTAAAATAAATCTATTTCTGTGTACACATCCAGGAACAACATTTTAATTATATACAAGTTTGGATAACCATTATACCAGATAGGGAAGTCATCAATTACTTAATGACTCATAGTTTATTATTGACTCGTCATTCTAGTAATAACTATTTGCAGAAAAAAATCTGGGCACCTTGCTACGCTTAAGGAAAAAACTTGTTACCGTGAAATTCGAAATTCGGATAACGTTTTTGTTCAAACTTTGTATAATAAATAACTTATCGAAGAGTGTGTGCATTATTTATAAATTTTGTTCTGAGCATAGTCCTGTTCTTGTGCAGTTTTCCGAAGAAACGATAAAAATTCCTCCAATTTAAAATTGCCAGTACAGAGTTTTTAAAGTATTTCGACAGCATTTTCCTTCGCGTATATGTTAAGATATTGAGTAAAACATTTATCATTTGTGACCGTACATTCCCGTTGCTGATCAAGAGGTGATTCTGCTTTAGATTTATTTGTTGCGTAAGAATTTAAATACATGGATTGCAGGCTTAATTGGTTATTCCCTGCAGTCTTCCAAGTGATCGCATATTTTTTAAAGTCATCAGTAGACAGATATACATCAGTCTACTAGTAAAATATACACAGAGTGTGTTCAGTGACAGTAGTTCTGTAAGCTGAATATATTCCTCTATTCATACACATATAAATACCTACACACGCATATATATGTGTGTGTGTGCGTGTGTGCGTGTGTATGTCTTTTACATTGCTATATTGCTCTCCATGATAATCAAATAACATACATTGCAATTTCATTAATCCACGGAGTTTCAAACAAATATGTTCCTCTCATCAGACGCAAGATATTAAACAATGATAAGGATTAAGGAAATTTCAATATATCTTTTGCATTCTTCTATAACAAGCTTCATTTCCTATCGTGGCTGTATTGAACTTTTTTATTTTGTTGCAGTTTCTTAATATTAATATTAATAAATATTATATTAATAAATATTAATCATCATTATATTATTACGCTCTGTCCGTTACTGTGCATCCCTGAAAAAGGAAAGTGGAATATTCCAAATCAACCTTGTAACCCTTGAAAAGGAAAATTGAAATAGAAAAAAAAATTGTTGTCGCTGTTGAGGCAAAGCTAATACAATTTTTTTTATTTGTCTTTGGTTAAGATCAAAGTGTAGTATCTGTTCTTGAGGTGCTGCATTTCAATTTCTTCTCTCTCAGTGGAAGAGAAAGCCTTTAAGACTAAGACAGTTTTTTTCTCCACGTTAAAAAACGACTCTGGTGTCTAAATCTGTCTCGTGTGGAGGCATTGTGAATAGGCGCCCTGTTTAATGAAACTAAGTTTTAATATTAAAACAGTAACAAGAAAAAGTTATTTCTGATTTAATTATAAAATACCATGGAAAATGTCTGTTCTGATTCTTTTTTTTTTTTGTACTTGCCTCCCAACAAGGGTGGAATTGGACATGATGTCGGTTAAAAATTTAGGGGGAAACTAGCGCCTCAAAAGGTGCACTCTAGTCAATAACAAAAATATACATTATATCAGTAATGAAAGATTTCTTCTCCATTAACCAAGACCAAAAAAGGGGGGATTTAAGTCACTGGAATGCTGAAACTGATACTACACTCAGAAATTCATGTTGAAGCAATGGTTGCCTAATCTCTAACCATGTTAATGTTTTTATGTATTACTTTCGATAAGCTGCTGAAACAGTTTATGATGTAAACATTACTTTATTTCAAGTATATTTTAAGCAGTGGGTCACGGGATATGAAGTCAGTCCCGGAAATTACTCAAACCGTTTACGATTTAAACATTACTTTATTTCATGTATATTTTTAACAGTGTGTTGGGGATATTAAATCAGTCCCGGAACTGGGTTAAACCATTTACGCGTTACACATTACTTTATTTAATGTATATTTTTAACAGTAGTATGGGAGATAAGAAGTCGGTGCCGGAAATGGCTGAAAATCTTTACGATTCATAGATTACTTTATTTCATGTATATTTCAACAGTGGAGTAGGGATTATAAGTCAGTTCCAGAAATGGCTTAAACAGTTAACTATATAGACATTACATTATTTCATGTATATTTTTACCAGTGGGTTTGGGATATAAAGTCGGTCCCGGAAATGGCTGAAACAGTTTAATATTTAGACATTACATTATTTCATATTTGTTTTTAGCAGTGGGTTGGGGATATAAAGTCAGTCCCGGAAATGGCTCAAACAGTTTACGATTAAAACATTACATTATTTAATGTATATTTTCAACAGTGGGGTGGCGGACATGAACTCTGTCTCGGGAATGAATGAGATGTGCAAATATATACTATCAGAAAGCGTCGCCCAGTATTGAATGAGATAGATGGAAAACATATAGTAGCAAAATACCCAGCGTCTCCCGGGATCGAATGAGATAGGTGAACGATATATATTAGCAGCATATGCGGTGTCACCCGGGATTGGATAAGATAGGTGAAACATATATACTATGAGAATACCCAGAATTGATTGATTTGTTTGTAATGAAATAATCAGCCCAGGCAATATATCAAAGTTATTATTTCAGTAAGGGGGGGGTGACATAGTGAGTTAAAGTTCTGAAAATTATTGTCGAAATTAGTAACATATCCAAGAAATATGAAAAATGATAAAATGTGTGTTACTTGATTGGTGTGTTTGTAATGATATAATAAGCCCAGACAATATATCAAATATATTATATAGGTAGGAGAGGGAGGCATAATGTGGGGTTTTAATTATAAAAATTATTGTCGAAATTAGTAACATATCCAGGATTATGAACACAGATTAAATGTGAGTTAATCGATTGTGTGTTTATAATAAAATAATCAGCCCATGACATATATCAAAGTAATTATATTAGTAAGAGACGGCGATAAGAATGGTTTAAATTATGAAATATAATTGTCGAGATTAGTAACATATCCAAGAATTATGAAAAATAATAATATATTATTTAATGCATTAGTGTGTTTGCAATGAAATAATCAGACCAGGCAATATATCAAAGTTATTATTTTAGTGAGTGGGGCGATGATGTGGGTTAAAACGATGAAAAATGATCGTCGACATTAGTAACATATCCAGTTAATTGATTGGTGTATTTGAAATGAAATACTCATCCCAGATAATATATCAAAGTTATTATGTTAGAGTGAAGGGTTGTATAATGTGGGTTAAAAATATCAAAAATAAGTGTCGAAATGAGTAACATATCCAAGAATTTAGAAAAATGATGAAGTGTGAGTTAATTGATAATTGTGTTTTTTTATGAAATAATCAGCTCAGAAAATATATATCAAAGCAATTTTTTAGTAAGAGAAGGTGACGAGGATGGTTTAAATTATAAAAAATATTGTCGAAATTAGTAATATATTAAATAATTATGAAAAATGGCGAAATGTGATTTAATTGAGTGGTGTGTTTATAATTTAATAATCAGCTTAGACAATATATCAAAGTTATTATATAAAAAAAGGGGAAGGAGATAAGGAGAGCTTAAATTATGAAAAAATATTGTCGAAATTAATAACATATCCAAGAATTACGAAAAAATGAATAAATATTAGTTAATTGATTGGTGTGTTTGTAAGGAAATAATCAGCCTAGACAATATATCAAATTTATTATTTAGTAAAGAGGCAAGGGCGAAAGTGTGGGTTTAAATTATGAAAAATGATTGTCGAAATAATTAACATATCCAAGAATTATGAAAAATGATTAAATGTGATTTCATGCATTAGTGTGTTTGTAATAAAATAATAATCCCAGACAATATTTCGAAGTTATTATTTTATTAAGAGAGGGTTATAATGTGGGTATAAATTATGAAAAATGATTGTCGAAATTAGTAACATACCCAAGAATTATGAAAAAATGATGAAATGGAGGTTAATTGTATTAGTGTGTTTGTAACAAAATAATCAGCCCAGAAAATGTATCAAATTTATTGTTTTAGTAAGTTGGACGACAACGTTTTTTTTAATTATAAAAAAGTATTGTCGAAATTTGGAATGAAATAATCAGCCTAGACAATATATAAAAGTTATTATTTTAGTAAGGTATGCGATATGGTGAGTTTAAATGATTAAAAATTATTGTCAAAATTAGTACCATATCCAAGAATTATTAAAAATTATGAAATGTGAGTTAATTGATAGTTGTGTTTTTTTTTTATAAAATAATCAGCCAATACAATATATCCAATTTATTATTTTTGTAAAGGGAGGGGCGATAATGTGGGTTGAAATTATGAAAAATTATTGTCGAACATAGTAAATTATTCAATAATTATGAGAAATTATAAAATGTGAGTTAATTGATATATGTGTTTGTAATGAAATAATCAGCCCAGGAAATATATCAAAGTTATTATTTTAGTAAGGGCGGAGTACAGTTTTAATGAAAAACTAGAATAATATGATTGTGCCTTCATTCATGCTGAACAGAACGCTCACAGCATGCGCAGCAACAATGTATTACATAGGAAAAATGCTGCTGTGGAATTTCCACAGGTCCGGCTAGTTAATATTAATATGCATTTTTCTGAGGTCTACTGAACTTTTTGGTTTGAAAACTTAATTAATATATAATAAACAATTTTAAATTAAATTGAACCAAAAGATTTTATCGTTTCAGCCTTAGTCGTTTAAGCTACCGAAAGTTGGATACGAAAGCTGAAAAATTACGCGTTTTAAACTATGAATATTTTACGTAACAGAATAAGTAACAATTATTTATTACGCTTTATTTCAGCCAATGTCTACTATGTTTTCAGATTTGACTAGGCACCGCCAAACTGGGGGGGGGGGCAGGTAAGTACTTTTTGACGGACCGTCTTTTTAAAAATCTACCAAAAATCATATTATTATCCGATCAATACGAAATTTTCAGCGATTATTAAGAGAAGAATGAACTTTCTAACAGTGTACTTATTTTTCATAAACGATATTATATATATTTTCTTACAACCCCCCCTTGTTTTGAGGGGGTACAAATATGCTTAAAATAATCATCTGAAACCGAACACAACATTTGTTGTAAGGGACAGAATTATAGATAAAAAATTGTTTGAATACCTTATTTTGACGTCTGAATATCAGAACTTCGATTGTGTTTAATTATCCCGCTTTTGAGTTTTGAAGTGTGGAATTCAGTGAATATGTTAAGTAAAATAATTAATTTAAGTTTAGCAAAAAAAAAAAAAAATTAATATTTATACGAAAAAAATCTTTGATAAATTAATTAACAATTTCTTTTTAGCGAGCCGAATAATGTATGGCCATTATTAAACAGGGCATCCTTTGAAGAATCGATACAAAAAAAAAAGAAAATTCGATAAATATTGTGCCCTTTGTGTTAAAAATAGCATCATTTTTTTTTCGATCCCGTTTTAAAACGTTTGCCGCCTTTCGACTACGGTGGACCAAACGCGCTGAAATAATTTTTTTTATTCTGTTTTAAATTGCCCCCCACCATTTTGGGGAGCCTGGCCCCCACACACATACACATTAAAAACCAAACTCATAAAAATGGTCACCCATCTGGTACTGGTGAGCCTCAGCGTTAATAATACATTGAAATTTTCGTCACTGAAAAATAAGTTTTTTTGGCCTGTTTGGTCTTTCATAGTTTGCTGTTTATCAACTACAAACGTAAACATTGTCGATCTAGACTCTAGATCGACGCGAAGTAACCGGTTGTCTATATGAATAAGTGGAATTATTTGAAATCCAGGTACTTATATTATAATATTTTTGCATATTCTCATAGAAAATCATCCTAAATCTTAGTTAGACAACAAATAAATAAATTAATTATTTCAGAAACCTTTTTTTTTAAAACATTTATGTACGTTTTTTTGTGAAAGACAAAAAATGTCAATTGTTAACTTTTTGGGAAAATTTAACATTTAAAATTTAATTAAAAATAGTAGAAAAAGTTTTATATCATTCTGTTTACTATATGATAAAATTCAGAGATTTATCTTTCTGGAAAAAAAGTTACTCAGAAATAATGGATTTTAATAAATGTAATATCGTTTTAAAAAACAACAACAACTTGATTTTTCGGCCATTTTTGGCGGTGCCTAGATTTGATTATTTAGCATTTTTATAAGCTAAAAACAAAATTAAACGCATTAAAACTACTCTATATATAAAGTTTGAAATCATCCTCATATGTAACAGAAATTCTCAAACCCAGATATGGCAACGATACTCCATACATATTCGCATGTCTGATGGATATATGAATTCATACATTTATAAAGAAAAGCATATTTATTTATATAAAAAAATATTTGAAGTGACAAAAATGTACAGAAAAAAACCAGTTTTTTTTATTAATTGTAATATTTATTTTAAAGTTGTTGATATAAGCAGCAAACTACGAGGTGCGATAATTATTTTGCTGTTGCTAAAGATGAATTTGCTTTACATACGTTACGTGCATCTAAAAAAGGCTGCAGATAAGTCTAAACACAACTATAAGGTTTGTATTAACCATAGAATGCTTCTTAATCAGCAAGGTGATACAATAATTACACCATGAATGGACCAGATTAAATGTTTATATAAATCACGGTTACAGAGATACCTTTTTCCAGTTTGCAATCAAAGTCATTGATCATATTATCAAAATTATATAAACGTATAATCTAAAATAACCTGGTTGAAAACATAAGAATATGCAAAATGAAAGATAAAGAGAAGAACGTGTGTTTGGGAATCTGATCTAATTTAATAAGTATTCAATATTTCCAATTTCTGCGCTAGAAAAAAAAGAGAAAAAAAAAGAGCAAAATTATTAACAGTAACAAATAGATTATGATTCGGTAGTTGGTTTGTTGTTTTTGTTTTACGGCATATCAACGCTTTCCATGTTATTCAATGCCAAATCCGGTGATTTCTAAGAATTTTTTTGGTCAGAGTGGACCTGGGAGCAATGGCAATTAAAGGGTGGCTCCACACTCCCCAAAGCCCGCAAGCTTGGGCCTCACCATCGGATATAGTTTAAGGTCATATCCAGGACCATGATTCGGTAGTAAACATATCCGTGTTTCGGTTGTAAGCATTGGTCCGGATGAAAATACATCAGTGGATTCTGTCTCTTTCACATTTTTTGAATTCCCTGCTTTTGTACCAGTGACACATACCGATGTCAACGTCATTCAGCATGAAACTATATTTCCAATAGCAAGTCTTCTCCGGTGAAAACTTTCTAATTTTCCACTGTAAAACAAGATTTCATGCATTATTTAAGTACTTATAAAATATTTACGAATCTTGTAAAAATGTATACAAAAAACAATATGTTGGCTAACTGTTCGGAATAATCTTATCTGTATACGGCAACTATCTACTTAATGATGTATAGCATGCGATGTACACTTTGTATGTAACATATGCACGTACCACGTATATATACAACGCACAGATATGTGTGCTTTATCTTATAATTTCGTTTTTCAAGTTATACTTAAAATTTTACTAATTTGAAATAAGTACGAATTTTATACGATATCCATACATACATACATACATACATACATATATATATATATATATATATATATATATATATATATATATATAAGAACGAGTAGTAAATAAAACATGTTAGAAACACTTTGAAAACGTGTTAAAAACCTATTTCATTTTAAAAAGGGAATGCTAAATACGTGGATAGTTCTTAATCTGCGAAGTTTCGAAGAAATACTTTTTTCTCATCAGAGGTTTAGATTTAGCCAAATGCGGGATCGGAGTTTGCTTGCAAAAGTATTAAATGAAACTACAAGTAAGTCATAGATTTTCCTTGGTAACAAAAAGTGAAGCAGAGATAATGGAGAGAATAAAAAGGTGATTTAACGTGAATGGACAGTCTGCCGAAGGGTAAAATATCCAATGACGGTAAAATCGAAAGATGCAGAATCCAAGAAATTTAGTTAAATTATATATATATAATATATATATATATATATATATATATATATATATATATATATATATATATATATATATATACAAAATCGTCATACCTTTTAGAGGTGAAACTAAAACTTTGCTATGGTTTTCAATGGTCTGCAAGTACAGTAAGGAGAGACTTGATTCCATATATTTCTCATATGTTATATCTCCCATATTTTGATAATAGAGTAAAATTATAAATATATCGGGTATAAACAGCCATATACACTGTGAATTTTTTTTTATGTATGGAAGCCATAAAAGCGTTCTTGAGTTCAGAATAAACAAAAATGTTGAATGACCCAAGACAGCCTGGTACAATGAAATATGCATGAAACAATGCATTTATATGAATACATGCACTCGCAAAATGCCGAGTCCGATTCTTATATCGTACCTCATATAACCTCTGGGGCATGTTACATTGCTTATGTAATAATATATAGATATTTAAATGTTAATTTAATAATAAATGTAATTAAATACTTTCCTTGAAAAACCAATGATTAAATTTAATAATATATATATAATTAAATACTTACCTCGCGATAAAAATTATAAAATTTAATAGTATATAGATATTTAAAAGCTTACCTCGCAATAACAATTATTAAATTTAATAATATATAGATATTTAAATATTTACCACGCAATAAGTATTATTAGATTTAATAATATATATAATTAAATATTTACATCGCAATAAAAATTATCAAATTTTATAATATATAGACATTTAAATGTTTACTTCGCAATAACAATTAATAAATTTTATAATAGAAAGATATTTAAATGGTTACCGCGCAATACCAATTAATACATTTAATAATATATATATATTTAAATACTTACCTCGAACTAAAAATTATCAAATTTAATAATATATAGATATTTAAATGGTTACGTCGCAATGACAATTATTAAATTAATAATATACAAATACTTTAATGGCTACCACGCAATACCAATAATTAAATTAAATAGCATATATATAATTAAATACTTACCTCGTAATAACAATTATTAAATTTAATAATATATGGATATTTAAATGTTTACCTCGTAATAACAATTATTAAATTTAATAATATATAGATATTTATATGTTTACAACGCAATATTATTATTAAATTTAATAATATATATAATTAAATACTTACCTCGCAATAACAATTATTAAATCTAATATTATATAGATATTTAAATGGTTACCACTTTATAACAATGATTTCATTTAATAATATATATAAATAAATACTTACCTTGCAATACCTATTATTAAATCTAATAATATAAAGATGATTAAATGGTTACTTCGCAGTAGCAACTATTAAATTAAATAGTATATATATAATTAAATACTTACCTCGCAATAACAATTATCAAATTTAATGATATATAGATAATTAAATGGTTACCTTGCCATAGCAATTATTAAATTTAATCATATATAATCAAATACTTACCTCGCAATAACAATTATTAAATTTAACAATATGTAGATAATGCAATGGTTACATCGCAATAATAATTATTAAATTTTATAATATATAGAGAAATACTTACCATGCAGTAACAATTGTCCATATAGTATATAATAAGATTTTTAAAGGTTTCTGTCGTATTCGCATACAGTACATTTCCAGTACATTCATCAGTAAAGAGCTGTCCCACTCCATAGTGTCCTAAAAACATATTTTAAAATATGAGTATGGTTAAAATGCCTTTAGACAATTAATTTGAGTGTTTATTTTTGTTTTAGACTCACTTCAGCTTTGATACAATAGCTATGTTTCTGTATTATTTCAATCTTGTAGACATTCCCCTACATCATATTGACTTCCGTATATATTTACTAGATCTGTACAATCTATTATTTGATTCCAATAGCTACTCTAACCCTACAGTAACTCTATACCACAATACCCACATATGATTACACTTTAATTGTGTAACCCCTGTAATATATCGCGTACATGACATTGCTGTCTCTCTATATAACCTTTTCCAGTAAAACCCTAACTTATTTAATCCTGCAGCAAATCGTATCCTCTCCTCATATACCGTTCATCCTATATAATTAAGACACGCTCTATATAACATTCATTCGTAAAACTGCCCCCATATCACATCTACAGATTAATACGATAGCGTGTGTGTTCTTTTTTTTGTCACGCTTACATCCGCGTTGTTTACTTGTCATGTTCTTTTTCTGGTTATACATAATTTTACCCAGAATTCTTAATAAATTTTTTTTTCGGTTTCGACTATAGCTGATTGCATTGTAATCGTCTGTATTTTATACTTTTATTTAAGTTATATATATACGCATTTTTTCATAAGTTTTTATTTTAGTTTCGATTCAAGCTAATGCACCCAAGTCATATGGATATATATATATATATATATATATATATATATATATATATATATATATATATATATTGAAATTGCAACTTAATAGCATATCAATATCGATAGAACATGAACTCTATGATAATATATACGAAATCTGCAAAAATTAAAAAAATCTTATAGAACCGTACTTTACGACCGGGCTTTAACGAAAAGGCGTTTTGTAAGAGGAAATTTACCAAAAACAATGTATTCCTTTCCAATCTTAAAACGTAGGTCCTTAGGCATTCCTACCACTAAAAAGCGCTGAGCGGAAAGAAACGGCTTTTTAGTTCCCTGAAAAAAAGAACACACTTTTAAGACGAAATTATGTATCGGTATGATCACAATCTGTTAGTACGAAAAAAAGTTTCTTCATATAAAATATAGTTCAAATTAAAATTACATAAACTAAAATATGTCATGATCTTGAATATCATCCGATTTTAAAGTACAAATCAAAAACACCATTTACCTGAAATATCATTTAATCAAGGAACTATGTTCTATTCAAATTTAAATAACCTGATTCGGAATCAAGAGATCAAAAGCAGGATCATTTTCAAATTAATATGAGATATGAGATACTAGTTAAGAAAGGTTCTGCTTATTTCAATTTTGCATAATACTTCTCATATGTTTAATCTCCCCTCTTTGATTTTTTATACATAAAATAAACTTCAAAGTGTATAAACTTTATTTGATACTGAAGCTATTCATAATCGTGCCATATTTAAAAATGGGGAGATGGAACACATGAGAAAAATTTGGAATCAAGTCCTCACTTGCTGTCATTGTGGATTATTTGAAATCATAGCAGCAATTTTAGTCTCTTCTCCAATAAGGCCAGCTGTTTTAGGGATATATATATATATATATATATATATATAGATATATATAGATATATATATATATACATATATATATGTGTGTGTGTGTGTGTATGTGTGTGTATGCAATGCACACAGGATGATGTGACGCGCAAGTGTGTTAGCTATAATGTAGCGTCTTGGCTTACTCACCATCTCGCTCTCAGCAACAACCACTGGGTGGCCTTGCGCGAAACGAGAAGCCTAGTGCGTAAGTCTTCTCCTGCCAGTACACAGACCTCTGCTCTGCCTCCTCGTGGTCACACACGGTAACTTGTTGTCATGCGACTCCAGGCTGAATCAGTAGGGGATCTCGGAACAGTAGGGAGTCTCAGAGGGACTGTGCTACGGCCCACCGACGTGGACATGCCCTGACACATTACCAATCCCTATCCGAGCCATGGGTCAAATGGCTTCACTGCCTTTTGAAAGCTATTGAAATGGATAAGGCTAGGGGAGCAACCCCGACAAAAACGACGGAGTGGAACACCTTAGGCGGTTGGACGGCATACTTGCCTACCTCCTGCACCCTTGTTCGTCCCCAGCCACCTCGACTATGTCTTGCCGTTGGAATTGGGCGGACCAGGACGAGAGAGAGAGGCCGATGCAGCGCAAGTGCCCCTTACTATAATCCTAATCCAGCGCAAGTCAGGGTGTCAAACATTGCGTCAACACCAAGCCCTGTGGCGATGGGCGAGAGGCAAAGCAGCAGGTGTGGAAATCACTGGGAGCTGTAGCTGCAAACCTGCACACAGGCGGCCCAGAAACTGGTCGTACTCCACTCGACCGAAGCAGCGAGGGGGTGCATGCAACTGGCTGACCGACCGAGCAGTCCTTTTCAGGATCACTCACCTCGCCTCTATGACATGAGGACGGGGTGATAAAAGGAGCCCTAAAAATAGCTGCTTCACCATCACCCCTGAAGACTGAACACGTGCGGAAGCTGATCAACATCCCGGGCGGCATCAATGACCGGCTGATGAAGATGCAACTCCCGCTCAGCAAGGGAAGAACCGCCACACTGATCAGCGCCTACGGACCAACCATGACTAACCCCAAAGATACCAAGGACCAGTTCTATGAAGATCTGGAAAGCCTCATCTCCGCTGCTCCGCAGAGAGAGAAGCTCATCGTCCTCGGCGACTTCAATGCCCGCGTTGGCACGAACCATTCCACTTGGGACCGGGTCCTTGGCCACCATGGAGTGGGCAAGTGCAATAGCAACGGGCTACGGCTGCTCAGCCTCTGCGCTGCACACGACCTTTCCATCACCAACACCATGTTCCGCCTACCCACCCGTAGCAAGACATCGTGAATGCACCCACGCCTCCACCACTGGCATCTGATCGCCTACGTCATCATCAGGGCAAGGGACAGGAGAGATGTAAGGTTGACTCAGGTTGTGTGTGGTGCCGACTGTTGGACAGACCACCGCCTGATCATATCCAAAATGTGCCTCTACATCCAACCCAAGAGTCGGCCTCAGGGCCAGAAAATCACAAAGCGCCTTGACGTGGAGAAACTGAAAAGTCCAGATGTCATCCATGAGCTACAGTAAGCAATCAACGACAAGCTATATGTCCCCCTTACCATCTCGGACACTATTGAAGATCAATGGCACACTTCAGAGACTCCACCTACTCCATCGCTCTCGAAATCATTGGACCCAAGAAAAAGAAGCACCAGGACTGGTTATATGAAAATGACTCTGAGATTCAACCCCTCCTGGAGGAGAAACGCCAACTTCTCTGTGCACATCAGAGTGACCCCAAGTGCTTCGCAAAGATAGCTGCCTTCATCAACATCCACAGCAAGGTGCAGGTCAGACTCCGCTCCATGCAGGATGCCTGGCTCAGCGCCAAAGCAGATGAGATCCAGAAGCATGCCGATAGCCATGATATGAGGAAGTTTTACGATGCGCTGAGGGCTGTCTACGGTCCCCTAAACCGGCCATTTTCCATCAACGATGAAGCCATCGACCGACTACGCCAGGAGCCTATCAACAAGGAGCTCGACATCCCGCACTCGTCAGAGGAAGTAAGCAAAGCCATCAAGCAATTTTCCTCTGGGAAGGCCCCTGGACCCGACTCAATTCCAGCAGAAGTATACAAATCTACACTGCTTGTAAGACTGACAGAACTCTTCCAATCCATGTGGGAGTGAAGAACTACCCCAAGATTTTCGTGATGCTACTATTGTTCACATTTACAAACGCAAGGGAAATCGTCAGTCATGTGACAACCACCGCGGGATATCCCTTCTGTACATCGCGGGGAAAATCCTGGCCCGCGTCCTTCTCAACCGCCTGCTGGTGCACCTTGAAGATGGTCGTCTTGCCGAGAGTCAGTGTGGCTTTCGAGCGGGCCGCGGAACGACTGATATAATCTTTACTGCACGCCAACTGCAGGAGAAGTGTATCCAGCAGCACCGGGGCCTCTACACCACGTTCGTCGACCTGACCAAGGTCTTGTACACTGTTTGCCGAAATGGCCTCTGGCGGATCATGGAAAAATTTGGTTGTTTAGACAGGTTCATCGCCATCGTCAGGCAGTTCCACGAGTGCACGTCCGCTTGTGTCCTGGATGACAGCGACCCCTCAGAGCCCTTCCCTGTGACCAAAGGAGTAAAGCAGGGATGTGTCTTAACCCCGACGCTCTTCAGCATGGTTTTCTCTGCCATGCTCCAGGACGCTTTCAAAGACAGTCACTCTGGCATTGACATCAAGTACAGATGTGACGGGAAATTGTTTAACATCAGGCGAATGCAGGCAGTCACGAGAGTGAGGGAAACCATCATCAGAGACCTTCTCTTTTCCGATGACTGAGCTCTTAATTCCCCAAATGAGATAGAGATGCAACGTCAAATGGACGGATTCTCCACCAGTTGTGACAACTTTCGTCTCACCATCAGTACAAAGAAGACAGAAGTTATGTACCAACCCGCCCCAGGAGATGCATACCATGAGCCCGGCATCACTGTCAAAGGGCAGAAGATCCATTCTGTAGAGCAATTCACCTACCTTGGTAGCACCCTCTCCCGCACCGCCAATATTGACATCGAAGTTAACCATAGGACCTTCACAGCGAGCAGTGCATTTGGAAGACTTAGAGACAATGTGTGGAAGAGGAGAGCCATTAGAGTCGCAACCAAATTGAAAGTATACCGAGCAGTCATCCTGACAACCTACCCTTCGCCTGTTAAACTTGGACGCCATATAAAAGACATGAAAAACAGCTGAATGGCTTCCACCTCAGATGCCTCCGTAATCTTCTCAACATCCGCTAGCAAGACAGAATTCCTGAAACAGAAGTCTTGAAGCGCGCGGGGCTCCATACCATCACCACGATAATCTGCAAAACCCAGCTCCGGTGGGCAGGCCATGTCTATCGCATGCATGACAGCCGAATCCCCAAACAACTTTTCTATGGGGAACTCAGCCAGGGAAAGCGGACTGCAGGAGGCCAAAAGAAACGATATAAAGACTGCCTGATAACCTCCCTCAAAGACTATGACATCAGCCCCCAGTCTTGGGAGACTCGCGCTGCGGAACGTTCTGCCTGGCGTTGCGCCATCAGCCTAGGAGCCGACAGGGCAGAGGATCATCGCATGACACACGACCAGCAGAAGCGCAAGAGGAGGAAGGTGAGAGCGGCAGGTTCACAGCCTGCCGATACCGCTTTCACGTATCCAGAGTGTGGAAGAGTCTGCTGAGCACGGATTTGCCTCATCAGCCATCTCAGCACCCACCAACCCCCGACCCCAAACTGATTGATAACTTGGTCATCGTCGACTTCGACGGACAAGCAAGATATATATATATATATGTATATAACACCAACATCTATAAAATTAACCCCGTTTTGTTTAATACATGGAAAACGGCACGTGCCGATAT